>NC_069501.1:202291056-202438556 GCF_027579735.1 Bombina bombina | reverse complement strand
TGCGATGTGGGGGGCTTTCAGTTTAGGGGTTAATAGTTTACCTTAGTATATTTCATTGTGGGGGGCTTGCGGTTTAGGGGTTAATAGGTTTATTTTAAGTGTGATGGCGGTGTAGGGCTTAATAACTTTAGTATAGTGGGGGTGATGTGGGCAGACGGCATATTAGGGGTTAATTATATTTAAATAGTGTTTGCGATGTGGGAGGGCGGCTGTTTAGGGGTTAATAAGTTTATTATAGTGGTGACGATGTCTGGGAGTGGCGGAATAGGGGTTAATACAAAATTTTAGTGGCGTCAAAGTCGGAAGCGGCAGATTAGGGGTTAATAATTTAATATAGTTTTTGCGATGTGGGGGCCGCCATCAGGGGGTGACAGGGTTGACTCCTGTCAGGGGCCCAATGGGGGTTGGTTGTGTCGGTGGTGGGTTTTACTGCTGGGGGATTGTTTGTATTTTTTTACAGGTAAAAGAGCTGATTTATTTGGGGCAATGCCCCGCAAAAGGCCCTTTTAAGGCTATTGGCAGTTTAGTTTAGGCTAGGTTTTATTTTTATTGGGGGGGGGGGCTTTTTTATTTTGATAGGGCTGATAGATTAGGTGTAATTAGTTTAAAGGGACAGTCTACCATAGAATTGTTATTGTTTTAAAAGATAGATAATCCCTTTATTACCCATTCCCCGGTTTTGCATAAGCAACACAGTTATATTAATATACTTTTTACCTCTGTGATTACCTTGTATAAAGGAACCTTCTGACAGCCCCCTGATCACATGACTGTGACTGTTTATTATCTATTGTCTTAAATTTAGCATTGTTTTTGCTAAATCTTAAATAACCCCCTGTGCCTGAACACAGTGTTATCTATATGGCCCACGTGTACTTTCTGTCTCTTTGTGTTGAAAAGAGATTTAAAAAGCATGTGATAAGAGGCAGCCCTCAAAGGCTTATAAATTAGAATATGAGCCTACCTATGTTTAGTTTAAACTAAGAATACCAAGAGAAAAAAGCAAATTTGATGATAAAAGTAAATTGGAAAGTTGATTAAAATTAAAAGTCCTATCTGAATACTGAAAGTTTAATTTATACTAGACTGTCCCTTTAAATATTTGATCATTTCTTTTTTATTTTGTGTAATTTAGTGTTTATTATTTTTTGTAATTTAGTTAATTGTATTTATTTAATGTAATTGATTTAATTGTAGTGTAATGTTAGTTGTTAGTGTAAGACAGGTTAGGTTTTATTTTACAGGTAAATTTGTATTTATTTTAACTAGGTAGTTAGTAAATAGTTAATAACTATTTACTAACTAGTCTACCTAGTTAAAATAAATACAAATTTAGCTGTGAAATAAAAAATAAAACCTAAGATAATTACAATATAACTATTAGTTATATTATAGCTAGTTTAGGGTTTATTTTATAGGTAAGTATTTAGTTTTAAATAGGAATTATTTAGGCATTAATTGTAATTTTTATTTAAATTTATTTTAATTACGTTAAAGTTAGTGGTGTTAGGGTTAGACTTAGGGTTAGGTTTAGGGGTTAATAACTTTAGTATAGTGTCGGTGACGTTGGTTGCGGCAGATTAGTGGTTAATAAATGTAGGTAGGTGGCAGCGATGTCGGGGGGTGGCAGATTAGGGGTTAATAACTGTAATGTAGGTTGCGGCGACATTGGGGGCGGCATATTAGGGGTTAATATGTGTAATGTAGGTGTCGGCGGTGTCGGGGGCAGCAGATTAGGGGATAATAAGTATAATTTAGGTGGCGGCGATGTCGGGGGTGGTAAATTAGGGGTGTTTAGACTCGGGTTTATGTTAGGGTGTTAGGTGTAAACATAACTTTTCTTTCCCCATAGGAATCAATGGGGTTGCGTTACGGAGCTTTACGCTCCTTTATTGCAGGTGTTAGGCTTTTTTTAAGCCTGCTCTCCCCATTGATGTCTATGGGGAAATTGTGCACGAGCATGTAAAACCAGCTCAAAGCAGCGCTGGTATTTGGGTGCGGTATGGAGCTCAATAACGCTGCTATATTGCCTGCTAACGCAGGGTTTTAGCAAACCTGTAATAGCAGCACTATAGGGAGATGAGCGGTGGAAATAACTTGCAAGTTAGCACAGAGGCGCTCATAACAAAAAACTTGTAATCTAGCCGTTATTTAATAATTGTAACTTTAATTTAGTTATATTTAAATTATGTTAAAGTTAGGGGGTATTAGGTTTAGGGTTAGGTTTAAATTTAGGGGGTGTTAGGTTTAGGGTTTAATATAGGTAAGTTACTTTCTATTTAGATTTAAATAGGTATTATTAGTTAATAATTGTAACTTTAATTTAGTTATATTTTAATTATGTTAAAGTTCGGGGGGGTTAGGTTTAGGGTTAGGGTTAGGTTTAAAGTTAGGGGTTTTTAGGTTTAGGGTTAAGGTTAGAGTTAGGCTTAAAGTTAGGGGGTGTTAGGTTTAGGGCTTAATATAATTTAATTTAGGTTGTTGCGATGTGGGGGCTGGCGGTTTAGGCGTTAATAGGTTTAGTTAGTGTTGGCGATGTTTCTGAACAGCGATTTAGGGGTTAATAGGTTTAGTTAGTGTTGGCGATGTGGGGGGTGCGGTTTAGGGGTCAATAGGTTTAGTGTTGGCAATGTCGGGGCACTCATGCAGGCCCAGACCATGACACTCCCACCACCATGCTTGACTGTAGGCAAGAACTAGGGGGGTGGGGAAGGACGCTAAAAAATAGTACTAGGGGTAAATATACTATGAAAATGTTGGTAACCTCTCTCTTTAAGGAGGAATGGAAAACCTATAATTCTGGACAATGAATCCCAACAACAAATGATGTAATCTTAAATATAATATCTTATTTAATGAAGTTTAATTCTTTACATAAAAAATGCATATATCATCTAAAACATGAAAATAAAATAAAATCATAAATAAATATGTGTTGCAACACTACTATCCTATAAAACAAACTTTACATATATATAAAAAACAAATGCAAAACAATGCATAAAAATCTGTATATAAATAAAGCTTGTCAATTTCTCTAAAAACAAACTCTCTAAAACATAAAAGGACTGTTTAGATGCTGGTGGCCGCCAAAGAAATGCTGGATAAAATCTCTGTTAATACTGCTATATCCCCACAATGGCTATGTTCCAAATCTGTGTGAATGGTAAATGGCACAGGTATAAAACTGCAAGTATGCGGAATAGTCCGTGGCTTAAAAAAAATAATTGTTCCAAATGTTCTTATATATACTGTATATGGGAAGGTGTAGTTCTTGGGGGGATTTTCTTACCCTTACAGTGAGCCTGTACTAGCAGATTTAAGAAAGGGAAGCACAAATTTAAAGACAAATTCTAACTTAAGTAAAAATGAAAGAGAGATCCTCAAGAATTTGAAAGAAGATTATTCCATCACCATTAAGCCTGCGGATAAAGGCGGAGGCTTGGTAGTGATGGACAGATCAAAATATTGTGGAGAGGCTGAGAGACTGTTAAGTGATAAAAAGACATATAAGAAACTTGATATTAATCCTACTGAAAAGTTTAACAAAAAATTGATTTTGATCCTAAAAATAGTGGAAGAAGTATTGGCATTCTAAAAGAAGGAGAATATAACTATATTCTAAATAAATTCCCTAGAGTGCTGGTCTTCGGGAAGACCTATAATTTCTGGCATAAGTTCCATGACATCAAACTTATCAAAGTATGTTGTATACCTTTCTGCAGAAATATATGGTGAATCTTATCACTTTTCTTTTCTTCACGAATCTTAACACATGCCTAAAAGAATCTTTAAAACTGTTGGAAGATATTAAATGGGAGGATTCCATGATATTAGCACATGTGATGTCACATCCGCAGCCACCAGCGGACACCAGCGTCTAAACAGTCCTTTGATGTTTTAGAGAGTTTGTTTTTAGAGAAATTGACAAGCTTTATTTATATACAGATTTTTATGCATTGTTTGGGACATTGATTTCACGGCAACAGCCATTGTTTATCTGCAGTTTTGCACATTGTTGCTATTCAGTTATTAATAGGATCAAAAGTATCTGTTGGTGTTTTAAGCAACTTATTTAGATTACTAGTCAGTAATTCTTGTCTAAATATCTAAGATTGTATATTCTCGCTCTATTTTGTTTTTTATATACAGTATATGTATATGTTTTATAGGATAGCAGTGTTGCAACACTTATATTTATTTATAATTTTATTTTATTTTCATGTTTTAGATGATATATGCATTTTTTATGTAAAGAATTAACCTTCATTAAATAAGATATTATATTTAAGATTACATCATTTGTTGTTGGGATTCATTGTCCAGAATTATAGGTTTTCTATTCCTACTTAAAGAGAGAGGTTACCAACATTTTCATAGTATATTTACCCCTAGTACTATTTTTTAGCGCCCTTCCCCACCCCCCCTAGTTCTAGTCTTTGTTCATATCTATCTAGGAAGTAGATAGCAGGAGGAAGAGGCTTAGAGGTAATTAACTCTAGCGCTTATTTATTTTTTATTTTTTTACTGTAGGCAAGACACATTTGTCTTTGTACTCCTCACCTGCTTGCCTCCACAAACGCTTGACAACATCTGAACCAAATAAGTTTATCTTGGTCTTATTGGACCACAAGGCATGGTTCCAGTAATCCATGTCCTTAGTCTGTTTGTCTTCTGGGACGACAGCCATGCAGACCAATTTGATGCAGTGTGCGGCATATGGTCTGAGCACTGACATGTTGACCCCCCACCCCTTCAAGCTCTGCAGCAATGTTGGCAGCACTCATACGTCTATTTCCCAAAGACAACCTCTGGATATGACGCTGAGCATGTGCACTCAACTTCTTTGGTCGACCATGGTGAGGCCTGTTCTGAGTGGAACCTGTCCTGTGAAGCCACTTTATGGTCTTACCCACCGTGCTGCAGCTCAGTTTAAGGGTATTGACAATCTTCTTATAGCCTAGGCCATCTTTATGTAGAGCAACAATTCTTTTTTTCAGATCCTCAGAGAGTTATTTGCCATGAGGTGCCATGTTGAACTTCCAGTGACCAGGGTGAGAGTGATAACATCAAATTTAAAGCACCTGCTCCCCATTCACACCTGAGACCTTGTAACACTAATGAGTCACATGACACCGGGAAAGGGAAAATGGCTAATTGGGCCCAATTTGGATATTTCCAATTAGGGGTGTACTCACTTTTGTTGCCGAAGGTTTAGACATTAATGACTGTGTGTTGAGTTATTTTGAGGGGACAGCAAATTTACACTGTTATACAGGCTGTGCACTCACTACTTTACATTGTAGCAAAGTGTTATTTCTTCAGTGTTGTCACATGAAAAGATATAATAAAATATTTACAAAAATGTGAGTTGTGTACTCACGTTTGTGGGATACTGTATATGCACACACTCAATGGCCAGAATTTGGCGTAAACAACATGAAAGCATGGATCCATCCTACCTTCTATCAACAGTTCATGCTGCTGGTGGTGGTGTAATGGTGTGGGCGATATTTTCTTGGCACACTTTGGGCCCCTTAGTACCAATTGAGCATCGTTTAAATGCCATGGCCTTCCTGAGTATTGTTGCTGACCTTGTCCATCCCTTTATGACTACAGTGTACCCATCTTCTGATGACTACTTCCAGCAGGATTATGCACCATATCACAAAGCTCAAATAATCTCAAACTGATTTCTTGAACATGACAATGAGTTCACTGTCCTCCTATGGCCTCCAGAGTCACCAGATCTCAATCCAATAGAGCACCTTTGGGATCTGGTGGAACGGGAGATTTGCATCCTGGATGTGCAGCCAACAAATCTGCAGCAAACTGTGTGGTGCTATCATGTCAATATGGACCAAAATCTCTGAGGAATGTTTCCAACATCTTGTTAAATCTATGCCACACAGAATTAGGGCAGTTCTGGAGGCAAAAGGTGATCCAACCAGGTACTAGCAAGGTGTACCTAATAAAGTGGCCGGTGAGTGCGTGTGTGTGTGTATATATATATATATATATATATATATATATTCACACACACACACATATACATACATTCACGTACACACACATTTACCACACAATATCACAATATATACAAATTTAGACCAAAACTACCAATCTCAGTTTGAGTATATTACCAGCAGGATGTGATATATAAGATAAAACTCTTAAATTGATATTACAGTGGTTGGATCTCAGTCTCATGATAATATACAGTGTAATAAAAAAAAATTATTGTTTTAACAGCTATGAGAAATCTTACATCAAAGCTATATATATATATATATATATATATATATATATATATATATATATATATATATATATATATATATATATACAGGGAGTGCAGAATTATTAGGCAAATGAGTATTTTGACCACATCATCCTCTTTATGCATGTTGTCTTACTCCAAGCTGTATAGGCTCGAAAGCCTACTACCAATTAAGCATATTAGGTGATGTGCATCTCTGTAATGAGAAGGGGAGTGGTCTAATGACATCAACACCCTATATCAGGTGTGCATAATTATTAGGCAACTTCCTTTCCTTTGGCAAAATGGGTCAAAAGAAGGACTTGACAGGCTCAGAAAAGTAAAAAATAGTGAGATATCTTGCAGAGGGATGCAGCACTCTTAAAATTGCAAAGCTTCTGAAGCGTGATCATCGAACAATCAAGCGTTTCATTCAAAATAGTCAACAGGGTCGCAAGAAGCGTGTGGAAAAACCAAGGCGCAAAATAACTGCCCATGAACTGAGAAAAGTCAAGCGTGCAGCTGCCAAGATGCCACTTGCCACCAGTTTGGCCATATTTCAGAGCTGCAACATCACTGGAGTGCCCAAAAGCACATGGTGTGCAATACTCAGAGACATGGCCAAGGTAAGAAAGGCTGAAAGACGACCACTACTGAACAAGACACACAAGCTGAAACGTCAAGACTGGGCCAAGAAATATCTCAAGACTGATTTTTCTAAGGTTTTATGGACTGATGAAATGAGAGTGAGTCTTGATGGGCCAGATGGATGGGCCCGTGGCTGGATTGGTAAAGGGCAGAGAGCTCCAGTCCGACTCAGACGCCAGCAAGGTGGAGGTGGAGTACTGGTTTGGACTGGTATCATCAAAGATGAGCTTGTGGGGCCTTTTCGGGTTGAGGATGGAGTCAAGCTCAACTCCCAGTCCTACTGCCAGTTTCTGGAAGACACCTTCTTCAAGCAGTGGTACAGGAAGAAGTCTGCATCCTTCAAGAAAAACAAGATTATTTTAATGCAGGACAATGCTCCATCACACGCGTCCAAGTACTCCACAGCGTGGCTGGCAAGAAAGGGTATAAAAGAAGAAAATCTAATGACATGGCCTCCTTGTTCACCTGATCTGAACCCCATTGAGAATCTGTGGTCCATCATCAAATGTGAGATTTACAAGGAGGGAAAACAGTACACCTCTCTGAACAGTGTCTGGGAGGCTGTGGTTGCTGCTGCACGCAATGTTGATGGTGAACAGATCAAAACACTGACAGAATCCATGGATGGCAGGCTTTTGAGTGTCCTTGCAAAGAAAGGTGGCTATATTGGTCACTGATTTGTTTTTGTTTTGTTTTTGAATGTCAGAAATGTATATTTGTGAATGTTGAGATGTTATATTGGTTTCACTGGTAAAAATAAATAATTGAAATGGGTATATATTTGTTTTTTGTTAAGTTGCCTAATAATTATGCACAGTAATAGTCACCTGCACACACAGATATCCCCCTAAAATAGCTATAACTAAAAACAAACTAAAAACTACTTCCAAAACTATTCAGCTTTGATATTAATGAGTTTTTTGGGTTCATTGAGAACATGGTTGTTGTTTAATAATAAAATTAATACTCAAAAATACAACTTGCCTAATAATTCTGCACTCCCTGTATATATATACAGTGAGTGCAGAATTATTAGGCAAATGAGTATTTTGACCACATCATCCTCTTTATGCATGTTGTCTTACTCCAAGCTGTATAGGCTCGAAACCCTACTACCAATTAAGCATATCAGGTGATGTGCATCTCTGTAATGAGAAGGGGTGTGGTCTAATGACATCAACACCCTATATCAGGTGTGCATAATTATTAGGCAACTTCCTTTCCTTTGGCAAAATGGGTCAAAAGAAGTACTTGACAGGCTCAGAAAAGTCAAAAATAGTGAGATATCTTGCAGAGGGATGCAGCACTCTTAAAATTGCAAAGCTTCTGAAGCGTGATCATCGAACAATCAAGCGTTTCATTCAAAATAGTCAACAGGGTCGCAAGAAGCGTGTGGAAAAACCAAGGCGCAAAATAACTGCCCATGAACTGAGAAAAGTCAAGCGTGCAGCTGCCAAGATGCCACTTGCCACCAGTTTGGCCATATTTCAGAGCTGCAACATCACTGGAGTGCCCAAAAGCACAAGGTGTGCAATACTCAGAGACATGGCCAAGGTAAGAAAGGCTGAAAGACGACCACCACTGAACAAGACACACAAGCTGAAACGTCAAGACTGGGCCAAGAAATATCTCAAGACTGATTTTTCTAAGGTTTTATGGACTGATGAAATGAGAGTGAGTCTTGATGGGCCAGATGGATGGGCCCGTAGCTGGATTGGTAAAGGGCAGAGAGCTCCAGTCCAACTCAGACGCCAGCAAGGTGGAGGTGGAGTACTGGTTTGGGCTGGTATCATCAAAGATGAGCTTGTGGGGCCTTTTCGGGTTGAGGATGGAGTCAAGCTCAACTCCCAGTCCTACTGCCAGTTTCTGGAAGACACCTTCTTCAAGCAGTGGTAAAGGAAGAAGTCTGCATCCTTCAAGAAAAACATGATTTTCATGCAGGACAATGCTCCATCACACGCGTCCAAGTACTCCACAGCGTGGCTGGCAAGAAAGGGTATAAAAGAAGAAAATCTAATGTCATGGCCTCCTTGTTCACCTGATCTGTACCCCATTGAGAACCTGTGGTCCATCATCAAATGTGAGATTTACAAGGAGGGAAAACAGTACACCTCTCTGAACAGTGTCTGGGAGGCTGTGGTTGCTGCTGCACGCAATGTTGATGGTGAACAGATCAAAACACTGACAGAATCCATGGATGGCAGGCTTTTGAGTGTCCTTGCAAAGAAAGGTGGCTATATTGGTCACTGATTTGTTTTTGAATGTCAGAAATGTATATTTGTGAATGTTGAGATGTTATATTGGTTTCACTGGTAAAAATAAATAATAGAAATGGGTATATATTTGTTTTTTGTTAAGTTGCCTAATAATTATGCACAGTAATAGTCACCTGCACACACAGATATCCCCCTAAAATAGCTAAAACTAAAAACAAACTAAAAACTACTTCCAAAAATATTCAGCTTTGATATTAATGAGTTTTTTGGGTTCATTGAGAACATGGTTGTTGTTCAATAATAAAATTAATCCTCAAAAATACAACTTGCCTAATAATTCTGCACTCCCTGTATATATATATATATATATATATATATATATATATATATACAGTATCTCCCAAAAGTGAGTACACCCCTCACATTTTTGTAAATAGTTTATTATATCTTTTCATGTGACAACACTGAAGAAATTACACTTTGCTACAAGGTAAAGTAGTGAGTATACAGCCTGTATAACAGTGTAAATTTGCTGTCCCCTCAAAACAACTTAACACACAGCCATTAATGTCTAAACAGTTGGCAACAAAAGTGAGTACACCCCTAAGTGGAAACGTTCAAATTGGGCCCAAAGTGTCAATATTTTGTGTGGCCACCATTATTTTCCAGCACTGACTTAACCCTCTTGGGCATGGAGTTCACCAGAGCTTCACAGGTTGCCAATGGAGTCCTCTTCTACTCCTCCATGACGATAACACGGAGCTGGTGAATGTTAGAAACCTTGCACTCCCCCACCTTCCATTTGAGGATGCCTCACAGATGCTCCATAGGGTTTAGGTCTGGAAACATGCTTGGCCAGTCCATCACCTTTACCCTCAGATTCTTTAGCAAGGCAGTGGTCGTCTTGGAGGTGTGTTTGGGGTCATTATCTTTTTAGAATACTGCCCTGTGGCCCAGTCTCCAAAGGGAGGGGATCATGCTCTGCTTTAGTATGTCACAGTACATGTTGGCATTCATGGTACCCTCAATGAATTGTAGCTCCTCAGTGCCGACAGCATTCATGCAGGCCCAGACCATGACACTCCCACCACCATGCTTGACTGAAGGTAAGTCACACTTGTCTTTGTACTTCTCATCTGGTTGCCGCCACACACGTTTGACACCATTTGAAGCAAATAAGTTTATCATTATCTCATCGGACTACAGGACATGGTTCCAGTAATTCATGTCCTTAGTCTGTTTGTCTTCAGCAAACTGTTTGCAGGCTTTCTTATGCATCATCTTTAGAAGAAGCTTTCTTCTGGGACGACAGCCATGCAGACCAATTTGATGCAGTGTGCGGCATATGGTCTGAGCACTGACAAGCTGAACCCTCACCCCTTCAACCTCTGCAGCAATGCTGGCAGCACTCATATGTCTATTTCCCAAAGACAACCACTTTATATGACGCTGAGCACGTGAACTCAATTTCTTTGGTCGACCATGGCGAGGCCTGTTCTGAGTGGAACCTGTCCTGTGAAACCGCTGTATGGTCTTGCCCACCATGCTACAGTTCAGTTTTAGGATCTTGGCAATCTTCTTATAGCCTAGGCCATATTTATGTAGAGCAATAATTCTTTTTTTCAGATCCTCAGAGAGTTCTTTGCCATGAGGTGCCATGTTGAACATCCAGTTACCAGTATGAGAGAGTGTGAGAGCGATAACACCAAATTTAACAAACCTGCTCCCCATTCACACCTGAGACCTTGTAACACTAATGAGTCACATGACACCGGGGAGGGAAAATGGCTAATTGGGTACAATTTGGACATTTCCACTTAGGGGTGTACTCAATTTTGTTGCCAACGGTTTAGACATTAATGGCTGTGTGTTGAGTTATTTTGAGGGGACAGCAAATGTACACTGTTATACAGTCTGTACACTCAATACTTAAATTCTCAAAACGTGTTTTTTTTTTATTAGCTTAATGGATATGAAAACAAAAGATTTTCTTTTGTGATTCAGACAGAGCATACAATTAAAAAAAACTAAAATATTTCCAATTTACTTCTATTATCAAATGTGCTTTGTTCTTTGTTGAAGAGATGCCTATTTAGGCATCTGAAGCACTACATGGCAGGAAATAGTGCTGCCATGTAGTGCTCTTGCAAATGGATAACTTTCTTGCAAAGCTGCTGCCATATTGTGCTCCAGATAACTTACGTCCTTTCTTTTGAACAAAAGATACCAATAAAAAAATAAAAAATTGATAATTGGAAAGTTGTTTATAATCGCATGCGCTATCTGAATCATGAAAGAAAATAATTTGGGTTTCATATTCCTTTAGCATTACCTACAAGAAACACTTTTCATGATGGTTCTGTTGTTCTTCTTGTAGAGTTATAAATGATTCATCTGCAGCTCACCTGGTGCATCCCCTACCACGGGACCTCCAGTTCTCATATACAGCCTGTCTAAAGCTGTTAGCTTGCAGGCTATAATTAACTCCATGGGGCATATTTATGAAAGTGCGAGCGGACACGATACAATGTAGCGTATCATGTCAGCTGCACATCGATAAATGCAGACAGCATACGCTGTTGGCATTTATCATTGCACAAGCAGTTCACCAGAACTGCTTGTGCAATACTTCCCTCTGCAGATTTGCGGCCAATCAGCCGCTAGCAGGGGGTGTCAATCAACCCGATCGTATTCCATTGGGTTGATTTCTGTCCGCCGCGTCAGAGCAGGCAGACAAGTTATGGAGCAGCGGTCTTTAGACCGCTGCTGCATAACTTCTGTTTTCCAGAGAGCCTGAGAGCTCACCAGAAACAAGGGGCATCAAGCTCCGTTTGGAGCTTGATAGATCAGCCCCCATGTCTGCCAACAAGTGCTGATTTATATCTCACAGCAGCACATTATGGCAGCTGCAGTAGGTGAATTTTACATTAAAGAATTGACTTGTTGCTGAGCAAGTAGTACTAAGTGTGTATAGAGGGGAAAGACTGTTAGTACCACTGCTTGCTTGGCACCCCAGTTTGCCTGCCCCTAAAACGGACTGGGGTTTGTGCCTCACAAAAAGCCTTCTCTCAGTACAAATGCAGGACAAAGTATTCTGGCTGAATTTATTATTATTATTAGTATTTTGCAGCACAGTTTAAGAAGTAAAGCTTTTCTAAAAATCTGGGGGGGTTGCAGACGCTCATGGGGTTGATAGACATTTTTGAGGGGGTTAGAACTGTGATGTACTCTGCAAGGATTGCTTGGCATGGAGCTTAAAGGGACAGTTAACACCAGAATTTTTGTTGTTTTAAAAGATAGATAATCCCTTAATTACCAATTCCCCAGTTTTGCATAACCAACACATTTATAATTATACACATTTTACCTCTGTGATTACCTTGCATCTAAGCCTCAGCAGACAGCCCCCTTTACCTTGTATCTAAGCCTCAGCAGACAGCCCCCTTATTTCAGTTCTTTTGACAGACTTGCATTTTAGCCAATCATTGCTTACTCCATGGTAAATTCATGTGCATGAGCTCAATGTTATCTATATGAAACACGTGAACTAATGCCCTCAAGTGGTGAAAAATGCATTTAGATTAGAGGCGGCATTCAAGGTCTAAGAAATTAGCATATGAAAGTCCTAGGTTTAGCTTTCAACTAAGAATACCAAGAGAACAATGCAAAATTGGTGATAAAGAAAAATTGGAATGTTGTTTAAAATGACATGCCCTATTTGAAACATGAAACATTTTTTGGACTTGACTGTCCCTTTAATGAGAGGCTAATTAGATACACTATACATGAACAGAAGTGCAATTGAATTAACATTTTTATATTATAGGTAAAATAATAGGATACATGCAAATAGTACAGCCTTAATATGTTGTCTAAACAAGGTTAAAGGGACAGTATACAACAATTTTCATATAACTTCATGTAATAGACACTATTATAAAGAAGAAGAATATGTACAGATACAGATCTAAAAATCCAGTATAAAACCTTTTAAAAACATACTTAAAAGCTCCAAGTTTAGCACTAATTATAAGGGTTAGACTGGGACACCCAGTGAAAGGGGCTGGTAAACCAGGAAGAGCAGACACTCACCCTTTTCCCCTGTCTCTGTGCCCCAGAAGGTTGTAGCTTGTGCTGGTGCTTTGGGAGACCTGTTGCCTGCACTGGTTTTGATCTGCAGCTCCACCTGCCTGCCAGCTGCAGGCAGTTACCTTATCAGCACTGCTATAAAATGCAGACTCACAGACATCTCCTTGCCCTGACATTGTAGTTCTACCAGTCTGTTAGCACCTTTGACCTTGCCTGTTTTTTTTCCTCTGGTTCCTAAATTCAGCTTATCTCCTGACTACTCTCTTGGATTTTCCTTTTGTTTGATGAAAGATTGGACTCCTATTCCAGAACGTGGCCTTGTCTCCTGACTACTTTAATGGATTTTCCTTGTATTTGGTGACTTATCAGACTGCTCTCAGGTATATGACTCTCAGCTTGTCTCCGGGCTATTCTCTCATCACAAGCCTGTCCCTACTACCTGTTATTGTGTGTCACCATATTCGATCCCAATAGACACAGTATCTCAACACCTTAGTCCTAGTGCACGCTGGAAGGGTTACTGCAGGCACCAAAAGATAATCATCCAAATTCCAAAAGAATCCACAAAACCAAGGATATATTCACAACTTTATAGAAACATCTGGGGTCAGACAGATATTATAAATATAATCATTATAGCATGATTAAGGGTTGTCAGGTTAACAACCCTTAATCATGCTATCATGATTATAATATCTGTCTGACCCAGATGTTCCAATAAAGTTTTGAATATATCCTTGGTGCTGCTGTGGATTATTTTGGAATTTGGATTGTGTGTCACCATCCTGTCTTCTCTGGTATCCTACTCCTGTTTGAAAGTCCTACAGTGGACACCTGCTCTGTAGAGGGTATCTGCCACATGAAAGTCTCCAGCTACTACACTCAAGCTCTGTAGAGGGTATCTGCCAAGATCCAGTCTCCAACTACTGCATTCAAGCTCTATAGAGGGTATCTACCAAGTGTCAGTCTTCAGCTACGGCACCCAAGCTCTACATAGGCTGTCTGTCAATTTCTTGTATCCATTTCCTGCACCCAAGCTCTGCAGAGGGTGTCTGTCAAGATTCTGTATCCAGTTCATGTACCCTAGCTCTACAGATGGTATCTGCCAAGTGCCAGTCTCTAGCTACTGTACTAAAGTGCCAGTCTCCAGCTATTGCACCCAAGCTCTGCAGAGGGTGTCTGTCAAGTAATTGTATACAGTTCCTGTACCCTAGCTCTACAGAGGGTATATGCCAAGTGCCAGTCTCCAGTTCGTGCTTACCATCCCTGTAGAGGTTATCTATTACATACCAGTATTCAGCTATTTCACTCAACCCCTGTAAAGGATGTGCACCCAGATTCTGTATACTGTTCCAGTCTTCAGCCTCAAGTGGGTATTCCAGTCTTCGGAATCAAGTGTGCATTCCTGTTCCTGGCTCTATCATGGGCATTACCTCTGACTCCAACGCTGGAGTGAGTGCATCTATCCTGCTTTCAGTATCCAATCCTTCTGTGTCCTGTACAATAAACTTGCATTGATTGTCTGTTTCTTCACCTATGCCTAAAATGGGTAGTTACATTAAGAAGCCCATACCACAGGTTTCTTTTAGTGCACAAAACAGCCTTAAGTCTGACACCACCTCACATGAGCTCAAACCCCCCCCCCCCCCCCAATTCTGCAGAGCATTACAAAATTTCAGGGCCTAACATCAGTGCTTAAGGGTGTGGTGATATGCTTGTCTTCCCTTGTGGAGATAGCTACTTTGATGACCCATCAGATACAACAATTTTTACAAAAGTTTCAGGAGCTGCCTAAGATAATATCATAAGTAACACAGCCCTTGACTACTGGTATTCAGGCACTCATGAATAGTCAGAGAGATTTTCTGCTGAAAAGTTTTTGCAAGTGTACTGCTGAAATGTCTCCCTCCTCTGCATCTCCCAGGACTGCTTCTGTATTTTGTAAAGACAACACTTCTAAACCAATTACAGAGGGAAACCTCAATGCTGCTAAAACATCTTTCTGCTATAGAGATGACAAGAAGGAGAGCTCAAGAATGCTGCAGCTATTGTGGGGGCTCTGGTCATGTCATCTCTTTCTGTCATGTAAGAACTTTAAAGAATCCAATCAGAATCCTATCCACGAATCACCAACTGCCCTTTGTGCCCCGTGTTTCCCTGCTTTGAAGTCAGAGAATTTTTGTATATGAGATGTCAATTACTTTTTTTTACTTTGCTGGCATGACAAGTTAATGACATTTCTAGATGATACAGCTAAAACTACCAAAATGTCTATTTATTTAATTGAATGAAAGGTGCCTCCAGAGGCTGGCTGATATTCTAGAGGTTCAGAATATTTCACCTACACCTCAGCACAGCATGTGGAATTCATTAATTGCACTTCTGAAGAGTCTTGTCTCATGGTTGTGTCTCACTATTTCAAAACTGATGAGGTTCTTTTGTTTTTCTTTTTGTTTTATTTAATTTAGAGGGATGGAGCTTTTTATTTTTATTGGTTTATTCTGTAATATTTTGATGTGATCCTGGGGTCCCAGGAAAAGCACTAAGTCCAACCATATATTCTTAAAAAAACTTTTTTTCTTTATTAACAAAAATTGAAAAGCAGCAAAACATTGTCAAAGAGGTAACTGCAAAAAAAAGCTCCAAGTCTGTAACATGTGACCACAATCAGATTGGTCACTGAAGTTTGTCAATGGAGTGGAACACCAGTGTCCTAGGCTGGTATACTGGTGTAAAGCAGATTCCAAGGAATAGCACAAAATCCAGCCATAGATCCATAAAAATCAGTCTTTATTAACAAAAATTAAAAAGCAGAAAAACATTGTCAAAGACATAGAAGGTAACAACATAAATAGTCTGACGTGTTTCATCTGATCACAGAAGTACTTCAAGAGGCCCATTTATCAAGCTCTGTATGGAGCTTGTGGACCCATGTTTCTGGCGAGTCTTCAGACTCGCCAGAAACAGCAGTTAAAGACGCTGCTCCATAACCCTGTCCGCCTGCTCTGAGCAGGTGGACAGGAATCACCACAATTCCACCCGATTGCGTACAATCGGGTTGATTGACACCCCCCTGCTGGCGGCCCATTGGCCGCGAATCTGCGGGGGGCGGCGTTGCACCAGCAGCTCTTTTAAGCTGCTGGTGCAATTCTGAATATGGAGAGCGTATTGCTCTCCATATTCAGCGAGGTCTTACGGACCTGATCCGCACTGTTGGATCAGGTTCACAAGACCTTTGATAATTCGGCCTCTTAGACTTTTACAGCTGTGATCAGCTGAAACACGTCAGACTATTTATGCTGTTACCTCCTTTTTCAAAAGTTTTAGTGAAAATAAAAGGAACAGCAGGATTTGAGTTGAGAATTTAAATTAAGCATACACTTAATAATGCCATGAATTTTTACAAGTTTTTTCTTTTAATTTATGTACTTTAATGGACATTCCAGTGTAAAAATGACATTCTCTAATGTGTGGTGGGATTGTGTGACTGCCACTTCTAATTGGCTGACTGGTCAAATCCTCTTTGAGAGCTGCAATACTTATGGCTCCGGAGCAAATGCTACCAATGTATTAATCTCCTTTGCATGGGTTAAACCCATAATAGTATGATCAAGTAACTAATGCACAAATGTATTGTTCTAATGAATTAAAGCATGTCATTTTTGCATTAAATTTCCCCTTAAATAAATATAAAATCCTTAACAATTTATGCTAAAAATTTAAAGATTATTCATTTAGAAGTGTAAAAATAAAATATTTACCTTTGAAAAGACAATTCCTAGCTCATACTGGTTTAATAGTATTATCATTTATTTGTAAAGCGCTACCAAATTCCATAATGCTAATACACTTTGAAAAGGATAAAAGAAAAAGCTTTCAAAAGTTCAGGGAGTTTTATGTCATTTTGTACTCTGATATTAATCTATGTTGCAGTCATATGTTGTAGTCAAGTCTTAAGTGCTTTTATAGGTTTTTACCCACGCTTGTTTTACATTGTATATTGCAGTAAAGACATCTTTCAAAAGAACTGGATTTATAAAACATAGAGCATAATAATAACTAAATGCTGGTTATCACGTCATTCATTCATTAAAACCATTGATGGGAACTCAGATTTAAAAAGTCAAGGTTATGGGATTTGTAGTTTACATTTTCTATGTATTAACAAAAACATTTTAGTTGGAACTCCATTGTTGCCTTCAAGGTAGGTTAGAATCAGGACCCAAACACTGAAGGTTAATGGGAGGGGGTCTTTGGTTTATTTATTTGACAATAGTTGTAACTAAACTCTCCATTTTATATCCTATATTATAAAAGACAAGAGTTTGTCTGAAGCCGTCATGCGCAGTTCAGACAAACACTTGGCCTTAGACAGCAGCTGATCGCACGCGCAGGGGTGAATGACAGCAGCGCGAGGACCCGGCAAGTGGAGAGGGCTGATCGCACGCGCAGGCAGTGGAGGCTCCTCTATAGGAGCACGATCGCACGTGAACACCCAAAGAGAGAGGGGGAAGAGGGGGGAAAAAATAACATTTTTGGCTGAATAAATATAAATTTTGCAATAGCTCCCTATTGGAAAAATTATATTTATTCAGCTAACTTATTCAGCTAAAAAGGGTTCCAGGCTAATTTAGAAAAAAAAAATGCTGTTGTTACTGTTCTATCTATCGCATCGCACGTGCGATAGGTAGAAGTATAGGCTACAAGATCTTAGCACTTATTTTTAAGTGACTGCAGCGCCGCCTCCCTACCCAGCCCTATAGCTTCTTAATCGCACAGTTCTGACTGTGCTCCTAGTGCATTGAGACAGTGTGATGACGGTGTGCGGAAGGAGGAGCCTGGCCAGCGTGAGCAGTGCACACAAGCCTTTTGAAAAGGCACAGAGCGGCAGATGAAAATAATGGTGGCAGTCTGGGAGAGAGCTTTCACAGTAAGTACTGTATAACACTGTTATACGTATTACTATATTGATTTTAACGGTCACACACAGGAGATCATGGCTCAAAATGGTGAAGGGGGAGAGAGGAGGATCAGAGCTGAACCTGTTTTCAGCAAAATTTTTACATCAAAGCCCTCATCTCGCCATGTGCTTGAGTCTCTGCAAGATTAATCTTGCTGCCCGGTTCAGCTGTACTCTGCACTCCCCCTTCATAGCTTACTTCGTCTTGAGCAAGTTGTGAAGGGGGAGGTTATAGTAGAGCTGAACCGGAGAGCAAGCAAGATTAATGGTGCAGAGTGTGAAGAGAACGGGTAAGAGGCAGACTGAGGGACGCAATACAGGTCAGATAGCAAGGAAGCAGGGTGAAAGGTGACCACAATAAATGACTTTTATTTATTGTTAAATGAGTCCTGTTCCAACTAGGTCCTGTAGCAGGTTGTATATATATTTGGCAGTATGGGTGGGGGCAATACCCAATAGCATCAATATGATAATGATGGGCAAATAACAACATTATTTTTAATATACACTAATGGCTGCTTAGTTGTTTTTTTACTGTGTGAGTTATCTCAGGCTGCATATCCTCTTGACAGGCAGCTCTCTGCAGGCAAAACATTCAAGGGGTGGGGGGTGGGGGGTTAGAGCCCTTTCTGGCTGCCTTGTTTAACTATTTATGATCAGGAACAAAATTGTTTCAATTTAAGTACATTTAATTTGAGCAGAACTGCAGAAGCAAAACCATTTCCCTATGGAAGCACTATCTGACTCATGTTTGGCAATGAGTTTCATGTTTGGCAATATGTTTCATAATGGGGTTATAAAAAGTGTTTCAGGATATACCTTTTTTATAATTTTTGCAGCTTTTATTTAAATTGGCTCTATGCACTCTGCTTCACAAAGGGAAGCAGGCATAATGCATTGTGACACAAGGCATGTGTGAATGAATTGAGAGCATAAATCTGTAGATTTATAAGGTACATGTAATTGTATGAAATGGGTAGTAAATAATACATATTTCTCCCTCCCTTATTACAATATATATATATATATATATATATATATATATATATATATATATATATATATAAAGCGATTCATGGGCGGAGCCATCTGAGGGAGGGGTGGGGCTTTATTTCATGGTGTGTGGTCTAGTGTGCCCCCCAAACTTCAAACTTCACCAGCCGCCACTGCGCGCAGGGGTGAATGACAGCAGCGCGAGGACCCGGCAAGGAGGGAGAGGGCTGATCGCACGCGCAGGGGTGAATGACAGCAGCGCGAGGACCCGGCAAGGAGGGAGAGGGCTGATCGCACGCGCAGGGGTGAATGACAGCAGCGCGAGGACCCGGCAAGGAGGGAGAGGCTGATCGCACGCGCAGGGGTGAATGACAGCAGCGCGAGGACCCGGCAAGGAGGGAGAGGGCTGATCGCACGCGCAGGGGTGAATGACAGCAGCGCGAGGACCCGGCAAGGAGGGAGAGGGCTGATCGCACGCGCAGGGGTGAATGACAGCAGCGCGAGGACCCGGCAAGGAGGGAGAGGGCTGATCGCACGCGCAGGGGTGAATGACAGCAGCGCAAGGACCCGGCAAGGAGGGAGAGGGCTGATCGCACGCGCAGGGGTGAATGACAGCAGCGCGAGGACCCGGCAAGGAGGGAGAGGGCTGATCGCACGCGCAGGGGTGAATGACAGCAGCGCGAGGACCCGGCAAGGAGGGGGAGAGAGAGAGAGAGAGAAGAGAGAGAAGAGAGAGAAGAGAGAGAAGAGAGAGAAAGAGAGAGAGAGAGAGAGAACGCGCACCCACGCGCACGCAAACATAGCCTCAGCGCGAGCTACCAAAGTCGCGTGACTAGCAGTTGAAAGCGTCGCGAGGCATAACAGGGAGAGAGTGAGAGAGAGACAGGGGAGAGAGTGAGAGAGAGAGACAGGGGAGAGAGTGAGAGAGAGAGACAGGGGAGAGAGAGAGACAGGGGAGACAGGGGAGAGAGTGAGAGAGAGAGACAGGGGAGAGAGAGAGAGAGACAGGGGAGAGAGTGAGAGAGACAGGGGAGAGAGTGAGAGAGACAGGGGAGAGAGTGAGAGAGACAGGGGAGAGAGTGAGAGAGACAGGGGAGAGGGAGACAGGGGAGAGAGAGAGAGACAGGGGGGGGAGAGAGAGAGACAGGGGGGGAGAGAGAGAGACGGGGGAGAGAGAGAGAGACGGGGGGAGAGAGAGAGAGGGGAGAGAGAGACAGGGGAGAGAGAGAGACAGACAGGGGAGAGAGAGAGAGACAGGGGGGAGGAGAGAGAGAGGCAGGGGAGAGAGAGAGAGACAGGGGAGTGAGAGAGAGACAGGGGAGTGAGAGAGAGACAGGGGAGTGAGAGTGAGACAGGGGAGTGAGAGTGAGACAGGGGAGTGAGAGTGAGAGAGACAGGGGGGATAGAGTGAGAGAGACAGGGGGGATAGAGTGAGAGAGACAGGGGGGAGAGAGTGAGAGAGACAGGGGAGAGAGAGAGAGAGAGAGAGACAGGGGGGAGAAAGAGGGGAGAGAGAGAGATAGGGCAGAGAGAGAGAGAGAATATAAAAATAAAAATAAACCACACGGCCCGTGTGAACGGGCTTTAGGACTAGTTTTTAATATTTGATCACTATGCCTTAAAAGTCAGATTCAGTGAATACATATTTTATTTATAAAAGAGGATAGGCAGACAGATTAGATAGATAGTATTTATATTGATTTTAACTTGAGGATATATAATTCTTATTGGGCCAGAATATGAGAGGTGCACTATCGTTAGCGTGATGAACGTAAATGTGATAGTGAGATTGCAGTGTTTTTATGCTCAAACCCATATTAAAAGTAGTGCACTGTTTAAATAAACGTAAATTAATTTACGCAAACTCACAGTAATTTACACTCCCCATATTTTCTATGGGCGGCGTTGAGCAGCTGTGTCTGCTGGTATTACAAGTACAAAGTAAATGCGATTGCTCGAATGCAACCACATTTTAACTCAAACTTCTTACGTGACCTGAAAGTTTGCATAAAGCATTTGGCTGGAGGAAACAGTTGCACTAAACTACACTATTAACCCCTAAACCACCACAAAAAAGTTCCCACTATACTCTACACTATTAACCCCTAAACTGTCACACCCCACATGTCAGGGTGCCAGGAATCAGACAGAGATGAGAAGTGCAAAAATAATCATACCTTTATTAATAGCAAAAAATAATAAACAGTCCACAAAACAAATAATAAGCCAGGAATCAAAACCAGAGCTGGTAGTCAGACGAGCCGAGTCAGGAGCCAAAGCGAGTAGTCAGACGAGCCGGAATCAGGAACAAGGAGAACAACAGAGTCAGGAACAAGCCAGGGATCAGGAACCAGGAGGGACGTCAGGCAGCCATTTAATAAACAGGAGCTCTCACAAACAGGTCCGAGACAACGCAAGGACAAAGCATAATGAACAGAGGCCCTTTAAATAATAAGTGATGACATCACAATTCTGAGACTGCATCCTGTCTCACACTGATGATGAACACCAGTCTGACCATAAAAGAAGTGCAGGAAATGAGCAAGCAAGTTTACAAAGCAGGCCGTTCTCACGTAGTCTCTGAAGAACCCGTGTAACATCAGAACGATGAGCCTCAAGTGTGGGTGAGTGTATGAGGATGTCGTCTAAGTACACCACAACACACTGTTGCAACATATCTCGTAGGACATCATTAATAAATTCCTGTAAAACAGCAGGAGCATTACATAGGCCAAAGGGCATTACAAGATACTCATAATGCCCGCTCCTGTTGTTAAATGCTGTTTTCCATTCATGACCCTCCTTGATCCTAACGAGATTGTACGCTCCTCTCAAATCAAGTTTAGTAAAGACCATATCTCCCTTGAGGCGGTCAAAGAGTTCCGTAATAAGCGGAATAGGGTAAGCATTCTTAATGGTAAGACGATTAAGACCCCTATAATCGATGCATGGTCTTAACTCGCCACCCTTTTTCTTCACAAAGAAGAAGCCAGCCCCTGCAGGAGAGCAGGTTTTGTGGATGATCCCCCGTGACAGAGCATCGGCAGCATACTCCTCCATAGCACAATTCTCCGTGACAGACAGAGGGTAAACCCAGCCCCAAGGAGGAATGGCTCCGGGTTGCAGGTCTATGACACAATCATAAGACCGGTGAGGAGGCAACGTACCGGCACAAACCTTGTCAAAAATGTCTAGGAACTCTCGGTACTCCTCTGGCAATTGAGATACCAAAGAAGTGCACAAGACTTTAACTGGTTTCCAAAGACAAGTGGAAATACATTGCGGAGACCACGACAAAATTTCGGACCTGCGCCAGTCGAGACTGGGATTGTGCTTTTGGAGCCAGGGATAACCCAGAACAACCGGAAAATGCAGAGAGTTTATCACCTGGAACTGGAGGGTTTCAAAATGGAGAGTCCCAACAGCCATGGATAACGGAGCAGTTTCGTGAGTAACGAGTGCGGGCTGAAGGGGCCTGCCATCAATGGCCTCAATAGCAAGCGGAACGGACTGAGGCAAAACAGGAATGGAGTGTTTTGATACAAAAGCACTGTCAATGAAATAGCCCTCAGCACCAGAGTCAACAAGAGCCTGGGTGACTATGGAGGAGTCCACCCAGGAAAGGACAACCGTGACCAAAGGTTTCTCCTTTAGCAGTTCCGGGGATGAGGATAAACCACCCAAGTTCTGCCCCCGACAGGACCTTAAGTGTGAGCATTTCCCGGCCGTGTAGGACAAGACTTCAAAAGGTGGCCCTGTAACCCACAATAGAGACAGAGCCCTTCTCTCCTCCTAAAGGCCCTCTCCACTTTGGAGAGGCACATGAATCCCAACTGCATCGGCTCAGAAGTACCTGGTGACCAGGGACCAGGAGGCATGGGAGGAGAGGGTGGCATGGGAGGGAACGAACACATAGGAGACAAATGGAACAGGAGGAACAGGAGACAATGGAACAGGAGGAACAGGAGGCTTCCACAAGCACTCCTTGAAAGAAGGCCTCTCTCTGAGTTTGATGTCAATTAGGATAAAAAAAGACACCAATGCCTCGAGATCCTCTGGTCTCTTCGTATTTAATCGCATCAGAGAGCCCATGAAAGAAGGCGGCAGCAAGGGCTTCATAGTTACAACCTACCTCTGTGGCAAGTGTAGGAAACTCAAGGGCATACTGAGCAAAAGATCTTGTACCCTGCTGAATGGGCATGAGTCATTTAGCAGCAGAGGAGGAGCGAGCCGGAACATCGAACACCCTTTGAAAGGAGGCCACAAACTCAGGGTAATTTGAAATCACAGGTTTATTAGTCTCTCACAAGGGATTCGCCCAGGCAAGAGCTGTGTCAGAGAGTAACGAGATGAGAAATCCCACCTTAGCTCTGTCAGAGTGAAACGCCTGAGGTAACATCTCAAAGTAAATGCCCACCTGGTTCAAAATCCCTCTGCACTGATTAGGATCACCTCCATATCACTGAGGTAGAGGTGCAGAAATGGACATGCACCTGGTAGGACTAGGTGCAGCATCGGAAACAGGAGCAGCCATAACTTGCGGAACACTTTGGTCCAAATGTGCAGTGTGAGTCAGCAGGGTTTGCAGGGCTAGTGCTAATTGATCCAAGCGTTGATCCTGTTCATCCATCCTGGAAATGTCAGGGTGCCAGGAATCAGACAGAGACGAGAAGTGCAAAAATAATTACACCTTTATTAATAGCAAAACATAATAAAAAGTCCACAAAACAAATAATAACCTAGGAATCAAAACCAGAGCTGGTAGTCAGACGAGCCGAGTCTGGAGCCAAAGCGAGTAGTCAGACGAGCCGGAATCAGGAACAAGGAGAACAACAGACCAGGAACAAGCCAGGGATCAGGAACCAGGAGGGACGTCAGACAGCCAGGTAATAAACAGGAGTTCTCACAAACAGGTCTGAGACAACGCAAGGGCAAATCATAATGAACAGAGGCCCTTTAAATAATAAGTGATGACATCACAATTCTGAGACTGCATCATGTCTTACACTGATGATGAACACCAGTCTGGCCATAAAAGGAACTGCAGGAAATGAGCAGCATCACACAGTATGCACCAGAGTTAGCAAGAGAGGTGAGTAAAATGTCTGCCAGCAGCACATGGCAATCAAAACAGGGAAAAAACCCTGACACCACATCTCTAAGTCCCCGCTCCACTATTAACTACTAAACCCCCACATTGCTAAGTCCCCGTTACAGTATTAACCTCTAAACCACCACACCTCCACATTGCAAACTACCCCTCTTCCCTATTAACTTCTGTGCCTCCACATCCCCATCACAAAATACCCACTAACCTCTAAACCCCCTAAAACCCTTAACCTAAGTTACCAAAAGAAATAACCTAACATTACATTAAAAATAAAAAACTAACATTGCAGAAAATAAAAAAGCTAACATTACAGAAAAAAGTTAGCATTACAGAAAATAAATAAAAAGTGTTTTTTTTTAGAAAGTTTTTATTTTGGCGTGGGGAGTTGCTTGCATTGTATTTTTGTTGTTGTTGAAAAAGAGCTAAGTCACTTTAGCGCAATGCCCTGCAAAAAACCCTTCTAGTTTATTTTAGTGTTGGTATAGGTTTTTTTATTTTGGGGTGTTTTTTTTTTAAAGTGTCACTTTAGTTTTAGAATAGGCATAACTGTGATTTTTTTATATTTGGTAATTTGTTTTTGTTTTTTCTGTAATGTTAGATTTTTTTGTTCTTTAATGTTAATTTATTTTTTATTTTTAAAGTAAGGTTTAATTTTTTGGTAACTTAGGGAGTATTAGGGGTGTTAGGGGGTTAGCTGGTTAGGGACATTAAAGGTTAGTGGGTACCTTGCAATGTGGTTGTGGCGGTTTAGGGGGTAATTGTGTAGCGGGGACATAGTGATGTGGGTATGTGGTGGTTAAGGGGTTAATAGTGAAGCAGGGACATAGCAATGTAGGGATGTGGCAATTTAGGGGTTAATAGTGTTGCTATATAGATTGCAATGCGGTTTAGGGGTTAACAGTGTAGTGGGGACTTTGCGCAGGGCTATGTGGCGGTTTAGGGGTTATTAGAGTAAGGGGCTTATGGCAATTCAGGTTAGTATGCGAGTAAGGTTATACATTTTTTTTCCATGTTTCTTGCTACATTGAAGCCCATAGGGCGTAAGCTTAGTTTAGGCTTAGTGGCAATGTTCTAAGCCTAAAGAAAAGAACTAAGCTTCTAGAACTAATATCTTAAAATGTTTCTACAGGTGCTAAAAATAAACAGAATAACAGTTTGTTTATCTAGATAAATAATGATATGGAAAAAGACTAAATACATAAATAAAGCTGTGTGGTGTCAATAGACAGGATGCATACAATATCTTGTTTACAGTCTGCAAAGTGCATTATAGATGATGTTTCAATCAAATTGATCAACCTTTTTAATAGAGACCAATTTAAAAAATTAGAGCCAAAACAATGCAAGAATGCATTCTAGCCGGCGGTTATCCCACTTATTATACTATTAGCTTTTTACTGAAAAATGTCCACAATTAAATACATTAACAACCTATATGGAGCTAGATTACAACTGGAGTGCTAAATTTGCCGTTTGCGGGCACGCAATAATTAATCTGCTGGTTATTGCTACTGCAAGCTCGCTGTAGCAACTAGCACTTATAAAATTAACCAGAGATCAGATCGCTTGTTAATTTTGGGGCAAGCAGTATTTTGGGACTAAAGTTGGCGGCTGTGGGGTGTCAGAAAAAAATGGCACTGAAACGTGCCTTTACACTTTGGTCTAAGGGAACTGTGTGTTCTCTGTAAATATATATATACAGTATACATATATATATACAGTATATATATATATACATACATATATATTTATGTGTTAATATTTGTATATACACATATTAACACATAAATATATGTATCTAATCATATACATATTTATTTAAATTTGCTGCCATCTCTGCATGACTTACCCCTTTCGATGAGTGATGTTCTAATGTAGGGGCCTATTTATCTAAGCGTCAACAGAAAACACGCTGGAATTCCACGTCGTTATTGACGCAAGATTGATCCGCCGTAGTTATCAAAGCGTCAAGATCGACAAATTTTTAAATTTCTGATGTAACATACGAACCCGCAATCTCAATCTGACGCAGATCTATGCGAGTTGAAAACCCGTGGAATTCGAGCAGAATCGTGTTCATTCGTCCTCCTAATCGACACTATTTGAAGCTCTGACGAAGTTATGAAAAATTCTACATTTACGCTTGCGTCTTTTCCAACTCAGCGTACCTAGTTTTTAATCCGCCACCCTTGAGGTCGCAGATGCCATAGAAGTCAATTGGAGTCTGAAAACACAGAAAACTTATGTTTGATGCTGCAAGAGAATGAAGTATATTACATAATAAAAGTAAATTAGAAATTTTATTAAAATTGTATACCCTTTCTAAATCAAACAATATTATTGCTCCACATTTGGTGCACTAGTAGATATAAGGATAAAAATGAAAAATACATTACTACTTATGGATTATGCTACAACTTTGTCTCTCATTACAAAGCAAGGGGACAATATTATTTCTACATATTTAGTGCAAAGTTTTGCCCCAAACTTGTTGCACTAATAGATATAGAGATAAAAATGAAATAAATACACAACATAATATAGCTAACTTCCTTTTTATTTGTTGGAAAAATCTATGTGCACCATGTTTAAGCCATGTAATACAAGTCACACTCTCCACTTGGCGCCATATTTGACGCAACACTTTTCACACCAATTATGACGCAAACTCCTAAACAACCCACACACTAGTGAATTTTTCCACCACTTTTGATTGGAATATGCATAATCACATTATTTATGACATCAGCCAATCTGATTCAAATACACATTATAAACTATCACTAATGAATCAAATTGCTCGATACTTGTCTCATTGATCACTCATCAGAACTTGTAAGTGCCATTTGTAGACATTGTGTATTACACTTTGAAAGTATGTATATGCAAGTTTAGTATTAAAAATAAACATTGATTCTGACATTAGGACACACAGTGTAATATTTTAGACAAGGATTTTAACATTCAAATTGATGTTTGATACAATATAATCTTAAGATGATAGCTCAAAGGGATAGCCCACCTAACTTTAAATTGTCATGATTCAGATACAGTAGAAATTAAAATCACCTCTTTACTGTCATGCTATTTTCAGTGTATTTCCTCCTTCTCTTGAATTTCTTTTTTAGTAAGAAATGTCATCTTATATGCCAGCCCGTATTATAACACCTGTGTAAGGGTGGATTTTAAAAATAGATTGCAATCAGAAGGGGTTAGACAGGTGCAGAGAGAAAACTGGCCCAGCTCTTAAAGAGACAGGAAACCCCAAAATATTCTTTCATAATTTGGATAGAACATACAATTTAAAAAAAAAAATTCCAATTTCCTTCTGTTATGAAATTTGCTTCATTCTCTCATTATCCTTTGCTGAAGGAACAGCATTGCACTACTGGCAGCTAGCTGAACACACCTATTTAGCCAATCACAAGAGACAAATGTGTGCAGGCACCAATTAGCAGCTAGCTCCCACTAGTGTAGGATATGTGCGTATTCTTTTCCAACAAGGAATACCAAGAGAACAAAGCACATTTGAAAATAGAAGTGAATTTTAAAGTGTTTTAAAAATACATGCATACATATATGAATCATGCAACTTAACTTTTTACTTTCCTATCCCTTTAAAATATACATTGATTGCAAATAAATACATATGATACCCTGATTACATGTTATATTTGCAATTATCCCTGCTCAGAATAATAATACATTTACAATATATACATATAGTGGTATAAATAAACACAGAGCTATGACAGACAACATTGTTTAGAACAAAAAAAGGAACTTAGGGACATGTAAATATGTTTGCAAAAGATTTCTGACATAACACACACACACACACACACATATATATATATATATATATATATATATAAAAATATATGCAAGGATATATGTATACATTCTAGCATTAATAATAATTTAAAAAATAAATAGAAAATATGACTCCTAGAAATACAAATACACATTAATTTCCGTGAAAATATCATATAACAAATAAATATAAAAATAACTTTCTATGAGATATTGTTTGTTGAGGTATAAATCTATTTCTTGGACGTTAACAGATGAAAAATAAAAGACTAGCTTTAGAGAAATGTGCTTATTCATGAACAGTAATGAAATGGTATAAATAAAGTTGGGACAAACCCGAATAACCGCAACATCGATGACTGTTAGTTAACACCAGTCCGATGCTCTTCGCACAGTACCTGACACGCATGTTTTTGACAACTTTTTTGATAAATAAGGAGATCGTATTCAGGTCCGCGTCAGCGATGTCTGGCGATGTCTGGCGAGCGAATTGGTGCCGGCGAATGCAACATAGTTGACACTTTGATAAATAGGCCTTGTAGTCTCTAATGGCATCAGAACGAGGCCCCCATAGGAGCCTATAGAAGCACGCTTTCATGAGCGCAATGCTTCCCAGCAATGCCAACGCAAGGTCAAGTTCACATTGCTGTGAACTCGTAATACCAGCGCACATTAAAGTGTGCTGGTATTGCACAGTGCAGCGCAAATATCTATGTGTACATATAATTTGGAGTTAAATGTAAGGAAAGGAAACCCAGAATATGATAGGCAGTCTGTATTGTATTAACAACAAAAAGGTATCAAATAAAGTGCAAGGTGCTAAAAAGAAACTCTCAAGTTCCTTGGTATATCACTCATTCACTCGCTCCAGCGTGGAAAATGGAGATCTCACTCACCCAATCCAATGGAGAAGGCGGGTATCGCCATTCGCGGCTGTAGATTCAATCCGGACGCCTCTAAGGGGGCTCGGCCCAATTCCGGCCAATGGAACACACTCTGGAACGAGGCAGAGATCCCTTGCTCCGCCTCAACTTATTCCAGACACTTGTTCCTCCGATAGAATACAGTATCCCTCCGCCAGTGACGTCGTGAAAAACAGTTCCTGCTTGCAATAGGGAACTGCCAAATGTAGAAAAGCACACAATGCAATCCTCTTTGAAGAGTATAAGCTCGTAATGCACAGCAGGAAACAGCCAAACTCCGGACAATAGTAGCTTGAAAAGAGAAAGTGGAGGCTGTTTCCTTAAAATTAATTCCTTTATTTATTCAGTTTAAAACCGGCAAACACAGCAAGGATAGGGTATGGTGTAGAAGGCGCAGCACAGTCTGGCTTACGCGTTTCGGATGAAATCCGTAGTCATAGCCTACTGTGCTGTGCTCCACACCTGCTTAAAACTAGTTAAAACAAATGTGATTGGTGCACACATAAAAAAAAAAAAAAAAATCCATTTTCCACGCTGGAGCGAGTGAATGAGTGATATACCAAGGAACTTGAGAGTTTCTTTTTAGCACCTTGCACTTTATTTGATACCTTTTTGTTGTTAATACAATACAGACTGCCTATCATATTCTGGGTTTCCTTTCCTTACATTTAACTCCTTTTGGTATTACCGGACATACCTACACCCAGTTTTATGACATTGGTTCAGCCTTTTTATAAGACTTTTTAGCACAGTTATGGAGGAAACACAGCAGGCCTTTTACTCACTGATGCCTGTAACTGCACGTACGACTTTGCCTACAGATTGTGAATTGATTTTCTCTGAGGATAAAGGAGTATTAGCACTGAGCACTTTGTTTGAACAAATGGAGACATTGTTACTAAAAGAATCTAAAACCCAGTGGGATATCTGGACATTAGAAAAGTATTTGAGTCTAAGTATGATACCGAGGGGATTAAGGCTATACAAGTTTCCGACCTTTGACGTGGATGCACAAGATAAAGACTTTATAGATGCTTGGAACAGTGTACTATCTGAATGCTCTATGAGACTTATGAAATTGCTAATACAGTATAAAAATAAATTGTTGGATAGCATTAGAGCAGATATCAATGAATTACAGATAGAACTGAATAGGAGGAGCAGTCATAATGACTTTGCTAGATTTGATAAAACTTTGAAAGAGTTGGTTGCTAAGGGGAGGTCTGGGATCATGGAGACGAAACATACCAAATACATTAGGGATAAATATGACTATTCTAACAATTCTGTGTATATATGGAATAGAAGTGCCAGGGGGAATTTTAGGGCAAATCAACCTAGGTTTGGCCGTAGGAGGAGGGGCAATAGAAATCGCAGTAGGAATCGTGGCAATGATGGTAAAGGTAATAATAATAAAAAGAATGTGACCTTCTCTGGTAGTGACTCAGAGGGATCAAGTGAGGGTGAAATTATTAGTGAACAAACACGGCCAGATTTTAAAGATACTGCCCCTCCTAATATTGTACATATTCCCCAAATAGCTTATACAGATACAATGAGCACTAATCAAGGCTATGTACAACACAACACAGTAGCAGTTAAACCCAAACAAGGTAACTACACAGAATTAGCACCTAATATGTATTTTCAAAACAGACCAGACACTCTAGCCATCAATCAGGTTTTTCCCCAAGACCAGGATGCATCAGCGGGGGGAGGGAAACAGAACAAACAGAATACACAGCCCAAAGTGCATTATGCAAAGAATCAAGACAAGTATCAACTGAGGGAACCCCGTCCACAGACCAGATACAAATAATCAATTCCAAGATTATAGGCAATGTCATAAATTTATCATCCAAACAGCTTAGTATTGCACAATATAGTGTTTTGAATAAAGGTTTAAATTTTGCACCCACTATAGATTTTGATGTATTTAGAACTATCATGGATGTTAACAAATTAACACGAAATTTGACTCTGAAGAAACATTTTCATGGATTGAGTACACTTGATCATACCGATGTGCCAGTTACCCATGTTGATACGGATACCAGGGACCCAATTGATTTTGAACATAAATGTGACACAGTCACACTGCAACAGCTGCAAATAGAATCAGTGGGGAACTTGGGTAGTCGCAACATGGGTCCCAAATTCAAGGAGAAATCTAAATTCTACCCTATTCATAACAGGGGATCAGTCATTGAAACATTTTATAACAGGGTCGAAAGGGATCTTTTACAACTAAAGGCCAATCAACCCCCAAGTAAATTTAATTTGTCTCTTGCTGAGAAGGGTGCTTTGGCCTCTCTTAAAGAGGACCATAGTCTGGTGATCAAAAATTCTGACAAAGGTGGAATGGTTGTGGTCATGGACCGACAACAATATATAGATGAAGGCCACAGACAACTATGTAATGAGAATAATTACTTAGTTTTGCAAAGAGATCCCACCACTCACTTTCGTTCCAAATTAGTACATCTTTTGGATGATGGATTAGAACAAGGTTTTGTGGATCAGGCAACAATGGACTATTTGTTAGTTGATTGTCCGAAAATACCGTTGTTCCACCATTTACCTAAGACACACAAATCCCTGGAAAGTGTCCAGGGACGGCCAATAGTGAGTGGTGTGGAATCCCTTCTGGGTAATCTGTCAGAGTGGTTGGACTCGATCCTTCAACCCCTTGTTGTCACTCTCCATTCTTACATTAGGGATACTAAACATATCCTTAATGTTATGGATAATGTAAGATGGACACCACAATCTATCTGGCTCACAGTGGACGCAGTGTCGCTCTATTCCAGTATTCCACACTCTAAAGGGATAGAGGCCATTGCCTTTTTTCTAGAACACAATACTGATTACTCTGATGATTTCATTAAGTACATTCTGAAGGTCACACTTTTTCTTTTGTCACACAATTTTTTCAAATTTGAGGATGTTTTCTATCTCCAGAGATGTGGTACCGCCATGGGGGCCAAATTTGCTCCCTCCTTTGCAAATCTTTTTTTGGGCTGGTGGGAGTTTTACCACATCTTTGGAGATAGAAACCCTTACAGGAAATGTATCTCCTTTTATAGGAGATACATAGATGATCTTCTCTTCATCTGGTCGGGTAATCAGTCTGACATTCAGGGATTCATTGACTATCTGAATCATAATGACATTGGACTAAGCTTCACTTTTGAAGCAAGTCAGAGTTCAATTAACTATTTGGATATTACATTGGAGGGCAGTTCCGATGGCAAAATACTTTCCAGGATTTTCAGAAAATCCATTTCAGGGAACTCCTTACTTTTAGGAACAAGCTGTCATCCCAGACATGTTCCCTATGCTATTGCAAAAGGTGAATATACCCGGATTAAAAGGAACTGTACCTCCAATGAGGACTTTTGCAGGGAGGCAGAAAGATTGGAGATGAGATTAAAAGAGAGAAAGTATCCCAAAAAAGTGATCAAAAGGGCTAGAGAATCTGTACAAGTAATACCGAGAGAGAGCTTACTGAAAACTAAAAATAAGCACAGTACAACCAAACAGGGAATTACTTTTGTTACAACACACAGTACCCAATATCCTCAGGTATGTGAGATTATCAGGAAACATTTTCCAATATTGAAGGCTGAGGATAAATTGGTTGACACAGTCCGACAAGGACTTAGATGTGCCTACAGGAAAAGCCCCACATTGGGGTCTATTCTTTCGCCCACCCTGCTAAAAACTGACAAAGATGAGAGGGGATCATGGTTGGTACATACTGGGATGTACAGATGCGGTCACAGGAAGTGCAAGCCCTGTGATTATGCCAAGGTGACTAAGGAATTTGTGAGTGTAAGAACGAGGAAAAGTTACAAAATCAATTCTTGTATGAATTGTAAAACGGAATCGGTAGTCTATATGATTGAATGCACATTGTGCCAGATTCAGTATGTGGGACTCACTTCCAGAGACCTGAACTCTAGAATTAGGGAACATCTCTCCTCTTTCTCCACTAAGAGATCCACGACTCCAATAGTACAACACTTTGGAGTCTACCATGATAACAACCTTAAAGGATTCACATGGTGTGCTATTGAGAAAGTTTCTAGACCTGCTAGGGGGGGTAATCTGGACCAATTGCTCGCCAGACGCGAAGCCTTTTGGATTTTTACCTTAGGCACTCGGGTGCCTGATGGTCTAAATTCAAGATATGACGTAATGAACCTGTGGGAATAAATATTATGGTATTTCGCAATACATTTACCTATAGATCTCCTTGTATATTATAATTTAAGACTCATCGGATGGTCATGTGTGCTCAACCTGTATCATATCACATTGGATTACTTTATGGGGAGGCGCTATCTGTTAGCTTGTTATTTTCTACCATATATCATTATGATGACAATTTGTTTAGATATCTTTAATTTATACAGTATTTGACAGGTTACTCCTCATTTAGAATTATTTGCTTATTGCATGTTTATAATATTTTTATAATTTGTTTATACATTTATTTATTTTTGACACATGATAGCATCTATTGTGGTATTCTTTACTTAGGGTATTGTTTGAATTCTGTTGCCCATTAGTGCATTAGATAGGATAAGAGTAATGATTTAACTCTCACATATCGAGGATATATCAATAGAGACTCCTATACGCACTATCTGGGCATTAGAATTTTTAATAACATTTAATTACTTACTAACCCTTAGTATTTGACATTTTGTCTACGATGTATACCACTATGTTGGTTATTGACATAATTATTGCAGTGTGTATATTACGGTTGTATGGGCTCAGGCAATGTATTAGATTGTGCGGTTCTGACACCAGTGGGTTAATTTTATACACTGTTGGTATTGGTTAAACTTGAAGGCGTTTTTTTTTTTTTTTTTTTTATGTGTGCACCAATCACATTTGTTTTAACTAGTTTTAAGCAGGTGTGGAGCACAGCACAGTAGGCTATGACTACGGATTTCATCCGAAACGCGTAAGCCAGACTGTGCTGCGCCTTCTACACCATACCCTATCCTTGCTGTGTTTGCCGGTTTTAAACTGAATAAATAAAGGAATTAATTTTAAGGAAACAGCCTCCACTTTCTCTTTTCAAGCTACATATAATTTGGCACAGAAATAGATTGCATGACATGTTATATTCTTCTTTGAAGACAACTGTTACTCAAAGATACATACATCAAATCTTTTTTTTAGATGTTGTTTATTCAAGATAGAAAATAAAGGTTAAAGGGACAGTCAAGTCCAAAAAAACTTTCATGATTTAAATAGGGAATGCAATTTTAAACAAGTTTCCAATTTACTTTTATCATAAATTTTGCTTTGTTCTCTTGGTATTCTTAGTTGAAAGTTAAGCCTGGAAGGTTCATATGCTAATTTATTAGACTTTAAAGACTGCCTCTAATCTGGATGCATTTTGACCACTAGAAGACATTAGTTCATGTGTTTTTTATATAGATAATATTGATCTCATGCACGTGAAGTTACCCTGGAGTGAGCACTGATTGGCTAAAATGCAAGTCTGCCAAAAGAACTTAAACAAGGGGGCAGTTTGCAGAGGCTAAGATACAAGGTAATCACAGAGGTAAAAAGTGTATTTCTATAACTGTGTTAGTTATGCAAAACTGGGGAATGGGTAATAAAGGGATTATCTTTCTTTTTAAACAATCTGGTGTTGACTGTCCCTTTAATACTGAATTTTGTAAGCAAAAGCAATTAATGTCTTTATGACCAAATCATATTATTTTTTTTATAAAAAATTATTTTATTTAGCAGATTAAGGGCCAGGTTATGAGTGGCACATTAAGTTACGCACAAGCAATTAGGGGTTTATCGCGGGTGTTTGTGTGCATTAGATTTTCCACTCGTATTGCAAGTTAAAAGAAAACATAATCGATTGAGCGCAATTCAAGTTAACACTCGTCAAGTTATATAGAAAAAAAGATAAAAGAAGGCGCCAACATAGTGCGGTTACCAATGAGATGGGACACGCTTTGCAAATAAACCAAATACTCACAAGATGGAAGACACTTGAGAAGTGTCACAGGTGCCTCCTGGACTCTCAGAGTTGTCCAGCTAACTCCCACTCCACTGTGGTGGCAAGGTTCCGCTTGTCTCTGCCAATTTGGATGGCTACGCTGGTGGTCTTGGCTCCCAGCCAATGTTCAAACAGGACTCACTTGCGGTTTCCTCAAATTCAGATCCGTGCTCTCCAAGGGGGAGTAATACAGCAAGGCAAAAGGTGGTTTGTATAGTGATGACAAACTACAATATTACCGATATAGATGTCAAAAAAAGAAAGTTTGTGGCTGCAATCTTAAAATCAATAAGACTTTATTTACACAACGTTTCTCGGTCTGTACGTGACCGTTTCCTCAGGTGCATAAGTTAAACTTATAACAAATAGTACAGCGTCTCCAAATGCATGCTGCGCATGTACGTGGGTGTGTCCCCATGCTGGGAGTTCCATTGGCGTAAACTATCCAATGAGGTGCTTGTAGATACACACCTCCAAAGTTACGAGTGTAATGGGAAATTACCCAGTGCGGTATTAACAAATAGCCCGCACGGTTTAAAAAGCCGCAATGGGCTCTGATACTCTAAAAATCTAATGATTTGGTAAAATACAATATGTAGATAATATATAAAATATGTCTAAAAAAATATATATATTGACTACCAGATCGGGCACACCCACTAGCGTTGCATACAAAAATTCTATTTCTAACATTTGTGAAGTCATTGACTCTTCACATAATCTGTTCATATACAGACGAATAATATCATACATAAAAGATATTACAAGTGGAATACAAACTATGAACAATATAACATATATATAAAAAATATATACAAATATTGGAAATATATATTTTATCTCCCCAATGATACGGTTAAAGCCACAGTTGCACATGTAAAACTGAATATTAAACCACAATGTTGGAAATATCCAAATTAATTAACGTAATCAGAGAGAATAATTTCCCAATGATAGACAGAGTTATTAATGAATCAACTTCTCTAAGATAAATGCAAAGGACTTGGAACCACGTCCAACCTGACTGTCTAATAGTCAGAAGTTATAATAAGTGTATTTGCCCACTTATAGACATTATTAATTAAGGCCTAGATTTGGAGTTCGGCAGTAAAAGGGCTGTTAACGCTCCGCGGGCTTTTTTCTGGCCGCACCATAAATTTAACTCTGGTATCGAGAGTTAAAACAAATGCTGCGTTAGGCTCCAAAAAAGGAGCGTAGAGCATTTTTACCGCAAATGCAACTCTCGATACCAGAGTTGCTTACGGACGCGGCCGGCCTCAAAAACGTGCTCGTGCACGATTCTCCCATAGGAAACAATGGGACTGTTTGAGCTGAAAAAAAACCTAACACCTGCAAAAAAGCAGCGTTCAGCTCCTAACGCAGCCCCATTGTTTCCTATGGGGAAACACTTCCTACGTCTGCACCTAACACCCTAACATGTACCCCGAGTCTAAACACCCCTACCCTTACACTTATTAACCCCTAATCTGCCGCCCCCGCTATCGCTGACCCCTGCATATTATTATTAACCCCTAATCTGCCGCTCCGTAAAACGCCGCCACCTACGTTATCCCTATGTACCCCTAATCTGCTACCCCTAACACCGCCGCCCCCTATATTATATTTATTAACCCCTAATCTGCCCCCCACAACGTCGCCGACACCTACCTACACTTATTAACCCCTAATCTGCCGAGCGGACCTGAGCGCTACTATAATAAAGTTATTAACCCCTAATCCGCCTCACTAACCCTATCATAAATAGTATTAACCCCTAATCTGCCCTCCCTAACATCGCCGACACCTACCTTCAATTATTAACCCCTAAACTTCCGATCGGAGCTCACCGCTATTCTAATAAATGGATTAACCCCTAAAGCTAAGTCTAACCCTAACACTAACACCCCCCTAAGTTAAATATAATTTTTATCTAACGAAATAAATTAACTCTTATTAAATAACTTATTCCTATTTAAAGCTAAATACTTACCTGTAAAATAAATCCTAATATAGCTACAATATAAATTATAATTATATTATAGCTATTTTAGGATTAATATTTATTTTACAGGCAACTTTGTATTTATTTTAACCAGGTACAATAGCTATTAAATAGTTAAGAACTATTTAATAGTTACCTAGTTAAAATAATAACAAATTTACCTGTAAAATAAATCCTAACCTAAGTTATAATTAAACCTAACACTACCCTATCAATAAAATAATTAAATAAACTACCTACAATTACCTACAATTAACCTAACACTACACTATCAATAAATTAATTAAACACAATTGCTACAAATAAATACAATTAAATAAACTATCTAAAGTACAAAAAATAAAAAAAGAACTAAGTTACAGAAAATAAAAAAATATTTACAAACATAATAAAAATATTACAACAATTTTAAACTAATTACACCTACTCTAAGCCCCCTAATAAAATAACAAAGCCCCCCAAAATAAAAAATTCCCTACCCTATTCTAAATTAAAAAAGTTACAAGCTCTTTTACCTTACCAGCCCTGAACAGGGCCCTTTGCGGGGCATGCCCCAAGAATTTCAGCTCTTTTGCCTGTAAAAAAAAACATACAATACCCCCCCCAACATTACAACCCACCACCCACATACCCCTAATCTAACCCAAACCCCCCTTAAATAAACCTAACACTAAGCCCCTGAAGATCTTCCTACCTTGTCTTCACCATCCAGGTATCACCGATCCGTCCTGGCTCCAAGATCTTCATCCAACCCAAGCGGGGGTTGGCGATCCATAATCCGGTGCTCCAAAGTCTTCCTCCTATCCGGCAAGAAGAGGACATCCGGACCGGCAAACATCTTCTCCAAGCGGCATCTTCGATCTTCTTCCATCCGGTGCGGAGCGGGTCCATCTTGAAGCAGGCAACGCGGATCCATCCTCTTCTTCCGATGTCTCCCGACTAATGACGGTTCCTTTAAGGTAACTTTTTTAATTTAGAATAGGGTAGGGAATTTTTTATTTTGGGGGGCTTTGTTATTTTATTAGGGGGCTTAGAGTAGGTGTAATTAGTTTAAAATTGTTTTAATATTTTTATTATGTTTGTAAATATTTTTTTATTTTCTGTAACTTAGTTCTTTTTTTATTTTTTGTACTTTAGTTAGTTTATTTCATTGTAGTTATTTGTAGCAATTGTGTTTAATTAATTTATTGATAGTGTAGTGTTAGGTTAATTGTAGGTAATTGTAGGTAGTTTATTTAATTATTTTATTGATAGGGTAGTGTTAGGTTTAATTATAACTTAGGTTAGGATTTATTTTACAGGTAAATTTGTTATTATTTTAACTAGGTAACTATTAAATAGTTCTTAACTATTTAATAGCTATTGTACCTGGTTAAAATAAATACAAAGTTGCCTGTAAAATAAATATTAATCCTAAAATAGCTATAATATAATTATAATTTATATTGTAGCTATATTAGGATTTATTTTACAGGTAAGTATTTAGCTTTAAATAGGAATAAGTTATTTAATAAGAGTTAATTTATTTCGTTAGATAAAAATTATATTTAACTTAGGGGGGTGTTAGTGTTAGGGTTAGACTTAGCTTTAGGGGTTAATCCATTTATTAGAATAGCGGTGAGCTCCGATCGGAAGTTTAGGGGTTAATAATTGAAGGTAGGTGTCGGCGATGTTAGGGAGGGCAGATTAGGGGTTAATACTATTTATGATAGGGTTAGTGAGGCGGGTTAGGGGTTAATATCTTTATTATAGTAGCGCTCAGGTCCGCTCGGCAGATTAGGGGTTAATAAGTGTAGGCAGGTGTCGGCGACGTTGAGGGGGGCAGATTAGGGGTTAATAAATATAATATAGGGGTCGGCGATGTTAGGGGCAGCAGATTAGGGGTACATAGGGATAACGTAGGTGGCGGCGATTTGCGGTCGGAAGATTAGGGGTTAATTATTGTAAGTAGCTGGCGGCGACGTTGTGGGGGGCAGGTTAGGGGTGAATAAATATAATACAGGGGTCGGCGGGGTTAGGGGCAGCAGATTAGGGGTACATAAATATAACGTAGGTGGCGGTCGGCAGATTAGGGGTTAAAAATTTTAATCGAGTGGCGGCGGTGTGGGGGGACCTCGGTTTAGGGGTACATAGGTAGTTTATGGGTGTTAGTGTACTTTAGGGTACAGTAGTTAAGAGCTTTATAAACCGGCGTTAGCCAGAAAGCTCTTAACTCCTGCTTTTTTCAGGCGGCTGGAATTTTGTCGTTAGAGCTCTAACGCTCACTTCAGAAACGACTCTAAATACCGGAGTTAGGAAGATCCCATTGAAAATATAGGCTACGCAAATGGCGTAGGGGGATCTGCGGTATGGAAAAGTCGCGGCTGTAAAGTGAGCGTTAGACCCTTTAATCACTGACTCCAAATACCAGCGGGCGGCCAAAACCAGCGTTAGGAGCCTCTAACGCTGGTTTTGACGGCTACCGCCGAACTCCAAATCTAGGCCATAGTGTCTATATTTAAATGGGGTACCTAGACTGAAACTAATATAACTCAAACTGTGGTGCATAACGTAACATTAATATATAAAAAAATAAAAATAATAAAAATAAAAATAACGATATAATATATATCATAATACATTAAATTATAAAACCAAATATACATGTGGATGCTATCGCGAGTCAGGAACAGAGCCCTACATGTCTAGATAACAACTGGCCTAGGGATAGGAAGATATAAACTAAAGTTTACTATAAGTGGATTTCAGTGTGATCACTTTCTGATGTTCAGTAATACTCATAATAGAGTGCTTGAGACTCTAGTAAACTTATCTGGCTAGCATATAACCTCTGTATTGGATGAGAAATTCAAATTCAGGCTAGATAGTAATCTCACATAGATGACAATGGATATAAACAATAAAGTTCTAACGTATCTAACAGTGTAATCATAATAACAGTGGGGGGCCTATATACGAGCGTGTGTATTAGGGGCCTATAGTATACTGAATACAGAGGGACTAGTTATGGATCAATTAATTAAAGGCAGCCATATCAATATTAGCGTTAAGGCCACCAGGGGACAGGGTGCGCATCTTCCAGATCCAAAAAGTCTCCCTTTGTCTTAAATGCAAATATCTGTTCCTACCCCATTTGGGGTTCACTTGTTCTAAAGGGAATATGCTAAACACATTGGATGTATTAGTGTGGCATGTATTGGCATGCCTAGGGACACTATGATTGGCAATGTTTTTACTAATATTCCTTAGATGTTCACCCCATCTTTTTTTGAGGGGTCTCGAGGTCCTACCCACGTACTGAACCCCACAGCTGCATTCTAACAAATAAACTACAAAGGCCGAATCACATGTAAAGTGTGTTTTGATATGAAATTTTTCCTTACTAATATAAGACACAAATTCAGTTCTCTTGCTCTTAGTGTATTGGCATAATCCACAGTTAGCTCTGCTACACTTAAAAAAACCTGGTTTGTCTAGGATCTTATTGCCTCTTTTACTACTTAACTTACTCGTCAGTAATCTTTTCTTCATTACAATTTTACTTGGGGCTAGTACATTTTTCAACGTGGGAGCACGTCTGAAAGTACAGACAGGTGTATTTCCTATACTCTCCCTCAGCAAAGGGTCCCCTGTCAAAATGTGCCAGTGTTTACCTAAAATATTTTTAATTTTGTTATGGTTGTTGTTGAATTGTGTTATAAATCTGACTTTCTCATTCCCCTTAGTAAATCCTCCAATAGGTATAGTCTCCTTGTTCTTGACAAAGAAATCTTCTCTGCATTTATTTCTGGCTCTCTTGTAGCTAGTCTCAATAAGATCTATAGGGTAGTGTTTCTCAATAAACCTTTTCTTTAAAATATTAGCTTGTATATCATAACTGTCTAAATCGGTGCAATTCCTGCGAATTCTACAGAATTGGTTGTAGGGGATATTATTCTTCCAAGGTAAGTGGTGGTTGCTTTTATAGTTCAAATAACTATTAGCATCCACCGACTTAAAAAAGGTTTTGGTAGAGATGTTACCTACATTATCCCATGTTAAAATGAGATCCAGATATTCTATACTATTAACATCTATTTTAGAGGTAAATTCCAGGCCTAATGAATTATTATTTAGACTATCCACAAATTTCTGAGCCAATGAAATATCCCCCTCCCAGATGAACAGAAGGTCATCTATGAAACGGCCATAGAAGACCAGGTTCGCCCCATATGAGGAAGGATATATATATTGTTCCTCAAAATATCCCATAAAGAGATTAGCAAAACTGGGGGCGAACCTGGTCCCCATGGCCGTTCCCCTGATCTGCAAATAAAATTTCTCCTGAAGTAGTTGTTTTTTAATACAAAAGATATACATTCCAATAGAAAATCCCTTTGCTTGACTGGCATGTAGATGTCTTTCTCCAGATAATATTGGATTGCTTGAATTCCCAAATGGTGTGCAATATTGGAATATAAGGCAGAGACATCACAGGTCAGCCATACCAAGTTTCTCTCCTCTTTATTGATGTGGGATAACTTATATATTAAGTCTGGTGTATCTTTTATGTAGGATTTTAAAGTAATCACAGATTTTTTTAAAAAGGAATCCACATATTCGGATAAATTACAGGTTAGATTATCGATTCCTGATATGATGGGCCTCCCCGGAGGGTCCACCATACTCTTATGAATCTTTGGGAGGTGATAGTAATATGCCAAATTGGGTGCATAGGGTATTAGATAGTCTCTCTCTTTCTTTGTAAGTATTCCCTCTAACCAGCCCGCATCAACCATTTTGATCAAATTAGTTAGAAATTTTGCTGTGGGATTGAATGTTAATAATTTGTAATATTCTGTGTCTAAAAGTATACGGTCAGCTTCTTTAATATAATCTTGAATATTCTGGATTACTATCCCCCCTCCCTTGTCAGCCTGTCTAATTGCCAAATTTTTGTTAGCTGCTAGTCTAGATAGAGCTGTTAGTTCATAAGTATTTAAATTAGGATTCTAAATATTATTTTTTTCAGAGAGTTTGTCAAATTCTTCTAGAACTAGATTTTGAAATATTTCTAGACTAGTTCCTGTGCAAGGGGGATTAAAGTTGGATTTAGGGGTCAAATCAGAATGTAAATAATTCTCAAATAATTCATCACATAATGTCTCAGGCTCAAAATAGATAATATCTGTCAAGGGCCTTTCTGTCATTTCATTCGTTAGAATTGGTGCATGACCAGTACCTTTAAGCTTTTTGTCACAGAAATATCTTTGAATTGACAATTTTCGCACAAATTTGTTTAAATCTACAAATAATTCGAACAAATTGTGATTTTTAGAGGGACAGAAAGAGAGTCCTCTATTCAGAACTCCCACCTCCTCATTGGTTAAAACATGGTCAGATAAATTAAAGATGTTCTCCCTCATTCGTTTAAATTTCTCCTTTTGGGATGACTTAGCTCTCCCTCTGCTGCCACGTTGGCGTATGATCTTTTTTTCGGGGTAGTTGTTGCAATCTCTCTTTCTGGGCCTCTCTCTAGCTGTTTCAATCGTATCGGTGTGTGTCTTACCTGCGGGGGGTTGTAGGGTAATCTCTGTGCCTGATGAAAAACCTGCGGGCTACTAATGGGTTCTCTCTCTTGTCTTTGTGTGCAATTACTATTGTTTGCCATATGGCTTCTAGCTTCATTATGGTGGTTATTTCTAGGCGTATATGTGTTCGGATCCCTTGTGTTGTCTGAGAATCGATAAGATCTATATTGTTGGTGACCAAATTCATTTTGGTGATCCCTATTAGACCAATGTCTCCAATCTTTATTAAACTCGTTTTTAGGCGTATAATTATAGTTGTATTTATAATTATAATTATAATTATCATCCCCTCTCTCTTGGTGGGAGTCTTGATTCCCATAGTTTGATGAATGATTACTATTACCCACAAAATGATTGGATGAATAATTGCTATTGCTAGCAGAATTCCTTCTATTTCTATTATAATTATTATTCCTAAATTTTTCTTTTTGTCCTTGGGTTTTTAGTAATCAACTTTAACCCAGGTGTCTGGTCTAGTTTCATTAGATACAGGCTCCTGGTTACCAGATTCTTCTACTTTATTCCTAGAGTGTGAGTCATATACTCTATCCTCTAGATAGTCTTGTTCATCCCTCGCTAACTTTTTAATTTTGGTGGATATAATTTTCTTTTGAAACACATCAGACTTCTCCTGTACCTCTTGGGTAAATTTTGCATAATCTGTATTGGACTCAAACTTGAGTAAATAATTTTGGATTTCCTCTATCTCTGTCTCTACTTTATTCAAAAGGGTCTCCCGATATTCAATTAAAAGATCTATAAGTTTAAAAGAACATTCAGTTAAAATACTAAGCCATTTAGTTGTAAGTTCAGGATCTTGTTTAAAGGAACACTGTTTGGATATCCTTAGACCCCTGGGTATATGCCCCTTCTCTTTATATTTGCGAAGTGTATCTATATCCCACCATTGTCTATGTTCATTCTTGAGTGCTTCCTCTAATTTATGAAATAATTGAACCATAGATAGATCACTAGTGGATTCATTACACATATCTATAGTGTTATCATTGCAGCTTAGGGCTTTTCTATTATTGATCCTTTGATCTTTGCTCTGCATTATACTACTGGGTGATATAATCTATTGAAGAATATACAGTAAAACAAAAACAAAAAAATAATAATAAATATATATAAGAAAATATATATATATGTGAATAAAAATATATATATGTGTGTAAAAAAATATTTTTTTGTACACACTGATAAGCCCACAGTGCTCTAGTGATATGTGATTGGTGGGTGAGTATAATAATAAACTATTATTGAAATTATTGATTAATCAAACCTAGTCGCAACCTAATCAGTTCCCAAAAAAGATGATCAAAAATGTAATAGTGTATAATTAGTGCGCCAACGGTCTGATAGTCTACTGTCGATATGACAGTGAAACAGAATCACAGTGTCAAGTTATGCATCCTCAAATCTCTGGTTAGCTGTTCTGCGAAACAAAAGAGTGTCACAAACCACATCAAAAATATATTACAATTTTACACTCATAATAACAATATCTAATGAAAATTATGAAAAAAAAATATTGTACAAGAAAGTTATGAGGGCTAAAAGATATGAGGTCTCAGGTGTTAGAAAAAAAGACTGGCAAAGGGCTTTAACATAGAGATACAAACATATACATATATATCTCAATGTATGTATGTATGTATGTATGTATGTATATATATATATATATATATATATATATATATATATATATATATATATATATATATATGTGTGTGTGTGTACATATGTATTTATGAATTTATGTGTGTATATATTTATTTACAGACATATATACACATATAAACACAAAAATACAAATGTAAACATATATGTCAGTCTATGGCCGGGTTATAATACAATTTATTTAATAATTATTCTTTCAAATAACCCCCAATTAAAATGCATATACAAAACAATTAAAATCAATATTTATTCCTAAATTCTTTACGATAGGTTAAAGTTATAAACACATTGAATTATATTTATAGACCGCTAACTTTCAGACAAGTATAATTAAGCTACTTAGCCCACAAAGGATTCTGTATAACTCCAATTAAAAACATCAGAAATTATATATATTATTAATGAAAACAGCCAATTTATCTGAGCTGAAATAAATCTTAATATAACTAGTTAAACTATATAAGACTATGAACATGAGCTTAAAATACAAATTATAAGGATGATGCACAAGAAAGCTCACAAACAGTTTGCTGAAGACAAGTCATTGGACCACTGGAATCATGTCCTATGGTCCAATGAGACCAAGATAAACATATTTGGTTCAGATTGTGTCAAACATGTGTTGCAGCTACCAGGTGTCTTGCCTACAGTCAAGTGTGTCTTGCCTATAGTCAAGCATGGTGGTGGGAGTGTCATGGTCTGGGCATGTATGAGTACTGCTGGCACTGGGAAGATACAGTTCATTGAGGGAAACATGAATGCCAACATGTACTGTGACATACTGAAGCAGAGTTGATCCCTTCCCTTTGGAGACTGGGCCGCAGGGCAGTATCCCAACATGATAACGACCCCAAACACACCTCCAAGACAATCGCTACCTTGCTAAAGAAGCTGAGGGTAAAGGTGATGGACTGGCCAAGCATGTCTCCAGACCTAAACCCTATTGAGCATCTGTGGGGAATCCTCAAATGGAAGATGGGGGAGTGCAAGGTCTCTAACATCCACCAGCTCTGTGATGTTGTCATGGAGGAAAGGAGAGGACTCCATTGGCAACCTGTGAAGCTCTGGTGAACTCCATGCCCAAAAGGATTAAGGCAGTACTGGAAAATAATGGTGGCCACACAAAATATTGACACTTTGGCCTCAATTTGGACATTTCCACTTAGGGGTGTACTCACTTTTGTGGCCAATGGTTTAGACATTAATGGCTGTGTATTGAGTTATTTTGAGGGGACAGCAAATTTACACTGTTAAGCAACCTGTACACTCACTACTTTGCATTGTAGCAAAGTGTCATTTCTTCAGTGTTGTCACATGAAAATATATAATAAAATATTTACAAAAATGTGAGGGGTGTACTCACTTTTGTGAGATACTGTGTATATAAGTATACAGTACACCCTCCACGCTAAGCGGGAGTTTTGAAATAACCCAAACAGTCCAGATTCAACAGAGCCTCTGAGGAAGAAGTTTTATACTTTGAAACGCGTCAGGCTGGGTGTTGAATCTGGCTACTTGCTTCATTTTAACTTTACATGATTTAGACATAGCGGTCTTTTGAGACCTTTGTCCACCATATTTCTTATTTTATCATTGTACTGTACGTGTTGGAATATTCGTGTCAGCTTTATTTCCTGTGCCTAGTGAATTATCCATCCACATTGGGCTAACAGCACAGAGAGAGAGATATATTTTACGTTTCATTGATACCTCATATAAATTGAGGTTTTGTTTGTGAGTACGATTTTAATTGTGCCAAAAATAAAACTGTTTTTTACATTACAAACAGTATTATGCTATGTCCTGTATTTGTTTCCCCTGCATATTGACACCGGAACCTTAAGAGGAAAGCCACCATCTCTCCTGGTAAAGGGAGATAAGCCTGGGGAGGCGAACAGGTTACCAACACCCCACGGAGCCTCGCAAACCCATAGAAGGCCACAACTTTTGGGATTTCACACGGGAATTGAGGCGAACCATCTGGGGAACGGTGGAGGAAACTACCATCGACTGTACCTGTATCTTACCTCATGTGATTGAGGTCAACGAAAGTAAGTAGGCTGTGAGCCCCCACAAGGATGGCCGTTCACTGTCTAGAATTATTACAAGTCTGGACTTAATACCTGTACCGCAGATCTTGCATAAGACTGTTTTATAGTAGTCTTTGAACTCAGTGCTAAGAAGACCTTGAGCCACATTGTTGTATTTTTTACATATATGTTTGGTTTCATTTTTGTTTTATGTTGTTACCAACTTTATAATGTGTTTATTTGTAGCAGTTCTTTAACTCAATTGATACCGCTAATACTGTTCACATAAATCGCTGTAAGCACATTCATTAACAACATACATTTTTATAAACGACATACATCTTTATAGAATCACACACAGCCTTCCATTAATATAAGTAGTACATTTTCTTGTCTTGCACCAGTATGAGCAGTTATTATTGAAAAGGTATCACATAATATATTAACCCCAATAACTTGATCTTTTCGCTTTGTGTACACACCCACAACGGATTGCTCTATTACAGCAGTGACCGCATACTAGTTTAGAACCATCAGATTAATTACTGTGTGTAGTTGTAGAAGGTTATATCTTGGTACTATCACACCTTAGGTCTTTGTACATTTTATTTTTTGAACATCTGATTAGCGCTGTGCAGTGAGCCACTCCTTGTTTGTTCTTTAATTAATTCAGTGTGATTACACTTAAGGGTAGTGTGAACACTCTTATAGGCCCACTCCAGCAGCTTTTCACCTATAAGTGTTTACTTTAGCGCCTCCAGTGTGACCTAGACCTAGGTATAGTTCACATCAAAGAAAATCCTTTTTACATAAACATCATATATATATATATATATATATATATATATATATGTGTGTGTGTGTGTGTGTACTGGAATCCCTTGTACTGAACCCAATTTTTTTTTTCTTTCGTGATTCAGATAGAGCATGCAATTTTAAGCAACTTTCTAATTTACTCCTATTATCAATTTTTCTTCGTTTCTTTCTATCTTTATTTGAAAAAGAAGGCATCTAAGCTTTTATATTAGTTCAGAACTCTGGATAGCTTTTTTTTTTGGTGGGTGAATTTATTCACCAATCAGCAAGAACAACCCAGGTTGTTCACCAAAAAAGGATGGTGAGAACGGTCAAAAACAGCCCACAGACCACCTCCAAAGACCTACAACATCTTGCTGCAGATGGTGTCACTGTGCATCGTTCAACAATTCAGCATATGGGAGAGTGATGCGGAAGAAGCCTTTTCTGCACACGCCACAAAAAGAGTCACTTGAGGTATGCAAACGCACATTTAGACAAGCCAGCTTAATTTTGGAAGAAGGTGCTGTGGACTGATGAAACAAAATTGAGCTATTTGGTCATAACAAGGGGCATTATGCATGGTGGCAAAAGAACACAGCGTTCCAAGACAAACACTTGCTACCCACAGTAAAATATGGTGGATGTTCCAGAATGCTGTGGAGCTGTGTGGCCAGTGCCGGTACTGGGAATCTTTTTAAAGTTGAGGGTCACATGGATTCCACTCAATATCAGCAGATTCTTGAGAATAATGTTGAGGAATCAGTCACAAAGTTGAAGTTATGCCGGGGCTGGATATTTCAACAAGACAATGACCCAAAACACTGCTCAAAATCTACTCTTGCATTTATGCAGAGGAACAAGTACAATGTAGAAAGAAAGGTCCAGCAGCACTTAGCAGTGAAATTAAAAATAAGTTTATTCCAACATGCAGATACAAAATACAAACATGGACAGGTGTCTGACGCGTTTTACGCCCCCTAGTGGCACTTCCTCATAGAGTCTATGAGGAAGCGCCACTAGGGGGCGCGAAACGAGTCAGACACCTGTCCATGTTTGTATTTTGTACCTGCATGTTGGAATAAACTTCTTTTTAATTTCACTGCTAAGTGCTGCTGGACCTTTCTTTCTACGTATACATCTGCAGTTGGTTCGCTGCATTGTGGCATTGCACCCTGCCCTGTGCGGTATCGATGTTATTGATGCTGGTTGGTGTCTGACGTCATAACTTTGAGCCGTTGGTGGTGTGCTGGATGGCTGGTTTGGAGCGGCTGCTCGAAATTGTGCAGAACAAGTACAATGTTCTGGAATGGCCATATCAGTCCCCAGACCTGAATATCATTGAAAATCCGTGGGGTGATTTGAAGATGGCTTTCCATGCTTGGCAACCATCAAACCTAACTGAACTGGAGATGTTTTGCAAGAAGAAATGGTCCAAAATACTTTCATCCAGAATCCAGACACTCATTACAGTTTACAGGAAGCATCTAGAGGCTGTTATTTCTGCTAAAGAAGACTCTACTAAATATTGATGCAATATTTCTGTTGGGGTGCCCAAATTTATGCACCTGTATAATTTTGTTTTGATGCATATTGCACATTTTCTGTTAATCCAATAAACCTAATTTCACTACTGAAATATTACTGTGTCCTTCAGTTATTTGATAGATCAAAATGAAATTGCTGATCCATACATCCACTTATTTATAAATTAAAATCATGGAAATTGTCAGGGGTGCCTAAACTTTTGCATACAACTGTATATATATTTCTTTTCTATATATGACTGCAAGTTGAACACCCAGGTAGTTGTAAGCTGGGGGTGGATTCACTGTTGGACTGTGTATGTATATAAATATATTATTATTATTATTATTATTTTATAATTAATAAATGCCAGATATAGGACAATGTAAATGAAAGTGTTAAACAGCTGCAAACCAATTAGAACTGAAGATGGAATATATAAGCAGCATTGGCAGAAGTAAGAGACATCCTTGAAAAAGCCAACCTGGTATATTGGTGGCACTTACCATTCAAAGCTTTCATCTTTTTTGCATGTCTTTGTGTAGCAGTTTTAAATAGTTAAACCCTTTTAAACACCTGAGTGACAATGTGACCTTTTTAATGTTAATACATTTGATTTTACTTACCACCACTTTCGATTTCAGTGTGCCTGTTTAAACCTTTGCGGAGAAGTCAGTATATGCTGTTAAACTCTTCTTCATACGTTGATGTCATTTTATGACATACTACACTAATGCTTGCTTTTTTACCCTATTGGAGGTTGGTTAACATTGGAAGAAGAAAGGTGGACCATAATCTTAGTATGTTACACTTTCACAGGAAGAAATCTGGCTTTTAAAAGAGCTGAATGCTGCGAGTGGCTGCATTCTTTTGCATTCAGTAGTTAAAGGGACACTGAACCCAATTGTTTTCTTTTGTGATTCAGACAGAGCATGCAATTTTAGGATACTTTATAATTTACTCATTTTATCAAATTTTCTTCATTCTCTTTGTATCTTTATTTGAAATGCAAGAATGTAAGTTTAGATGCCGCCCATTTTTGGTGAACAACCTAGGTTGTCCTTGCTGATTGGTGGATACATTCATCCACCAATCAAAAACTGCTGTCCAGAGTCTGAACCAAGAAAAAAGCTTAGACGCCTTCTTTTTCAAATAAACATAGCAAGAGAACGAAGAAAGATTGATAATAGGAGTCAATTAGAAAGTTTCTTAAAATTGCATGCTCTATCTGAATCACGAAATAAAAAATTTGGGTACAGTGTCCCTTTAAAGGGACACTAATCCCCAAAATTTTCTGTCATGATTCAGGTAGAGAATAAAATTTTAAAGAACTTTCCAATTTACTTCAATTAGCTAATTTGCTTAATTCTTTAGATATCCTTTGTTGAAGAAATAGTGATGTACATGGGGAAGCCAATCACACGAGGCATCTATGTGCAACCACTAATCAGCAGATACTAAGCCTATCTAGATATGCTTTTCAGCAAAGGATGTCAAGAGAATGAAGCAAATTAGCTAATAGAAGTAAATTAGAAAGTTGATTAAAATTGCATGTTCTTTCTAAATCATGAAAGAAAAAAAATTGGGTTTCATGTCCCTTTAATGAAACTAACGAATGGACATGTCTATATGGTTGAAATCTACCATATAATGAAAAGTATCGCTATCTGAGGCATACAATGGCATATTATTATTATTATTATCATTTATTTGTATAGCGCCGCCAAATTCTGTAGCGCTGCTTAGTTATATTATCTTTTAATGCAAATGAAAAACAATTTGAGGAAAGTTTCACCAAACATAATCAATGCCATTTTCTATCAGTCTTAACTGCCTTGTTCTTTTGATAGAGGTAGACAGCAGTAGCTAACTAAATGGAAGAATGACCTCGGCTAACATTTTCATTTATTCTGTATTTCACCTTATCTTTGTGCATAACGTTTAAGCCACTCAAGTGCAACCATCTCTATTAAAACTTTTGGAGAACAAAGTAACTTTAACTTTCAATAAAGCTGGAATTCTGAGCAAATTTACTTTACAAAAGACTGTGCTGTGGGCTCTGTGTACTAAGCAGCGGAGGTGGAGCTCTTTCAGTACAGGAACACTGATGAGAACTTGCTTACCACACACGTTTTCTTTCATGATTCAGACATAGGGGCCCATTTATCAAGCTCTGTACGGAGCTTGCGGGCCCCTGTTTCTGGCGAGTCTTCAGATTCGCCAGAAACAGCAGTTATGAAGCAGCGGTCTAAAGACGGACAGGAATCGCCACAATTCAACCCGATCAGGTTGATTGACACCTCCCTGCTGGCGGCCCATTGGCCGCGAGTCTGCAGGGGGTGGCGTTGCACCAGCAGCTCTTGTGAGCTGCTGGTGCAATGGTAAATGCGGAGAGCGTATTGCTCTCCGCATTCAGCAAGGTCTTGCGGACCTGATCCGCACTGTCGGATCAGGTCCGCAAGACCTTTAATAAATAGGCCCCATAGCATTCAATTGTAAATAACTTTCTCATTTACTTTTCTTCACTCTCTTGTTAACTATTTGTAAGATCACTAGATGACAGCACTATTTCCTATCTGGGTATCTCTTCAACAAAAAATACCATGGGACCTAAGCACTTTTTATTATAGAAGTAAATTGGAAACTTATTCAAAATTGAATGCTCTGAATCACTAAAAAATGTTTTGAGTTTCCTATCCCTTTAAAAAAAACAGAGGTCATATAAATTAACCACTAGTTTTAACCTCTCTGCTATCTTGGTAGCAGGAGGCAGAGATAAATCAACCCTAACTCATTTATTCAAAGTGATTCATTCAAAGGCCCTGCACGTCCAATCACAGGTGAGCAGGGTGATGCGCTGTACAAAGAAATCTTTGTGCAGCAATATCTGCAGGCAGAGTACAGCCATGTCTATCTATCACTTAGGGGCCTATTTATCAAAGCGTCAACTGAAAATACACTGGAATTCTGAGTTGTAATTGTCGCTAGATTTATCCGCCGTAGTTATCAAAGCGTCAAGATCGGCAAATGTTGACATTTGTGATGTTAGATACGATCCCGTGATCTCAATCCGACACACATTGATGCAAGTTGAAAACCTGTGGTATTCAAGCAGAATTGTGTTCATTCGCCCTCCTAATCGACACTATTTGAAGCTTTCACAAAGTTATCAAAAATTCTTACAGTTACGCTCGCTTCTTTTCCGACTCAGTGTACCTAGTTTTCAATCCACCACCCTTGAGGTCGCGGATGCCATAGAACTCAATGGGAGTTGGAAAACACAGAAAGCTTATGTTCGATGCTGCAAGAGAATGAAGTATATTACATAATAATTTGTATTCCCTTTCTAAATCAAACAATATCATTGCTACACATTTGGTGCACTAGTAGATATAGGGATATACATTAAAAATACATTACTACTTATGGATTATGTTACAATTTTGTCTCTCATTACAAAGCAAGCGGACAATATTTCTCCAAATGTATTGAAAAGTGTTTCCCCAAACTTGTCGCACTAATAGATATAGAGATAAAAATAAAATACAAAACATATAGCTAATTTCCTTTGTTTTTGTTTTTGTTTTTTTGAAAAATCTATTTGCACCATGTTTAATGTTTTCGAGACTCAAAGACAAATGTTACCAACACAAAGTTATTAAATAGCATTCCCTTTCTATCATATTTTGCAATGGTGATACTCTACATTATTCTTCAATTCACTCTGCAAATATTTTAAAACGAAGGATAGCAAGAGAATGAAAACAGTGGCATGCAAAATACATTGAAATGACTTTAAATGGCATTCTACTTCACAAAAGGATAGCAAGAGAATGAAAACAGTGGCATGCAAAATACATTGAAATGACTTTTAACTGGCATTCTACTTCACAAAAGGATAGCAAGAGAATGAAAACAGTGGCATGCAAAATACATTGAAATTACTTTAAATGGCATTCTACTTCACAAAAGGATAGCAAGAGAATGAAAACAGTGGCATGCAAAATACATTAAAATGACTTTTAACTGGCATTCTACTTCACAAAAGGATAGCAAGAGAATGAAAACAGTGGCATGCAAAATACATTGAAATGACTTTAAACTGGCATTCTACTTCACAAAAGGATAGCAAGAGAATGAAAACAGTGGCATGCAAAATACATTGAAATGACTTTAAATGGCATTCTACTTCACAAAAGGATGGCAAGAGAATGAAAACAGTGGCATGCAAAATACATTGAAATTGACTTTAAACTGGCATTCTACTTCACAAAAGGATAGCAAGAGAATGAAAACAGTGCCATGCAAAATACATTGAAATGATTTTAAAATGGCATTCTACTTCACAGAAGGATAGCAAGAGAATGAAAACAGTGGCATGCAAAATACATTGAAATGACTTTAAAATGGCATTCTACTTCATAAAAGGATAGCAAGAGAATTAAAACAGTGGCATGCAAAATACATTGAAATGACTTTAAACAGCATTCTACTTCACAAAAGGATAGCAAGAGAATGAAAACAGTGGCATTCAAAATACATTGAAATAAATTTAAAATGGCATTCTACTTCACACAAAGGATAGCAAAAGAATGAAAACAGTGGCATGCAAAATACATTGAAATGAATATAAAATGGCATTCTACTTCACAAAAGGATAGCAAGAGAATGAAAACAGTGGCATGCAAAATACATTGAAATTAATTTAAAATGGCAGTCTACTTTGTGCAGCTTCCCCAGCTGTAATAAATGCAGGTGTATTGTTTGTGCAATTCACTAAATTACTAATGCACAACACATTATTTATTAGTATTAGCTATGGATTAAATCAGAACTCTGATTTTCTGTGTTTGGATGGCAGCGTCGTGGAGGCTTAAAAGGTCAGTGATTATGTTTTTTTTCGGAATAACATATTACCTCTATTTTCAGTCTCTTGCTATCCTTTGTGTGAAGTAGAATGCCATTTAAAGTAATTTCAATGTATTTTGCATGCCACTGTTTTCCTTTGTGAATGCCAAATACATTGAAATTTCTTTAAAATGGCATTCTCAATCCCACAAAGGATAGCAAGAGATTTGAAACAGTTGCACAAATTATTGCATTTTCTAATGTTCTACATTTCATTCTCTTTCTAAGTCATGTTTGGCAATGTTAATACACCACATTATTCCTTTATTCAATTGTCAAATATTTTCCATCTAAGGAAATCAAGACAATCAAAACTATTGCATACTAAGTAGATGTAAAAAACATTTAGAATGGCATTCTCAATCCCACAAAGGATAGCAAGAGATTTGAAACGGTTGCACACTAATTGCATTTCATAATAATCTACATTGCATTCTCTTTTTAAGTTATGTTTGACAATGTTAATACAGCACATTATTCTTTAATATGGTATTCCAAAAACACCATAATCACTGATCTTTTAAGCCTCCACAATGCTGCCATCCAAACACAGAAAATTAGAGTTATGATTCCAACCATAGCTAAATACTCATGTGTTGTGCATAAGTAATTTATTTAATTGCACAAACAATACACCTGCATTTATTACAGCTGGTGAACTCACCTGGATGATCTAATTCTATACATATTAATTTATAAACAACATTGTGCTCGTCACATGACACAATAATACCGGAATTCTGTCAATCGTCATGTGTGGTGCATAAATTATTCAATCAATTGCTTGTCAAATAATGCAATAATACAGAAATTCTGTCAATCATCATGTGTGGTGCATAAATTATTCAATCAATTTGCTCGTCAAATGACGCAATAATACAGAAATTCTGTCAATCGTCATTTGTGGTGCATAAATTATTCAATCAATTACTGCAATAATTCACAGCTGTAGACAAATTATTTTAATCACTTCATTTCATTATTATTTTGACAATGGACATACTCAATGCATTACAGTTTTTCCTGTTTTTAAGGAGATCCAGGGAAAGACGGGTGTTAATGGCTGCAGTTGTGCAACAATGAAGATGCCAGTGGTTGCCAAGGGTGTTCTTGCCTAGGGTTGGTCTACATGCCCTCAGTGATCGAGAGGTGATACGTCGATTTCGACTCAATAGGGCTTCCATTGAGAGGCTCTATGTCGAAATCAAGGACTCTCTCGAACCACTGACTGCAAGAACTAGGGCAATCCCTGGGATGGTAAAATTACTATTGGTCCTCTATTTTATGGCAACTGGATCATTCCAGGCTGTGACAGGTCTAGGTGTAGGTATGAGCCAGGCAATCTTTTCAAGTCATCTGAAGGTTGTCCTGAATGCCTTGCACCAACGCCTATTCCATCATGTCCACTTCCCCAAAACACCTGAGGAGTGTATTGAGGGCCATAGATTGCACGCATATATTGGTACAGCCTCCCAGGGGTAGAGAGGAGCCATACCAGGACAGGAAGCATAACCCCTCGCTCAATATCTTGGTCATCTGTGACACCAGGTTAAAGATAATCAGTGTCTGCTTTGGACTCCCTGGCTCCAACCACGATTCCTTCGTCATCTGGAATTCTGCCATCTACCATCGGTTCCTGGAGGAACATATGCCAGAGGGAATCCTCATAGGTAAATATCTCTAATATACTCAAACATATGTATATTATATATTTTAGTCATTCTGATTGCTAATATCAATGCTCTATTTCTTTTACGCAGGTGATTCTGGATATTCGTGTCTTCCGTGGCTGTTCACACCCGTCCACAAACCCAATAGAGTGGAAGAGGTGCGCTACAATGAGGCACACATTGCCACCTGATAAGTGATTAAGCGCACCTTTGGCGTATTGAGGAGCTGTTTCCACTGCTTGGACATCTCCGGCGGCGCTCTTCAGTACGCCCCCTCCAAAGTCTTCTTGATTTTCCTTATATGCTGTATGTTGCACAACATTGCCTTTACAATCCCTGATATAGATCTGGAGAGCTTGGATGTCCCCGAGTATGGTGAACATCTAACTCATTTAGAGGACAATGATGCTAGCAGAGTTCAAGCTCGAGCAGACTATATACAGGCGATTTTTGGGCAATAATGTTGTCAGTACTGACAGTGCAACATACAGTATTTTTATTTATTCATTATTACTTTACAATATAGTTTTTAATCCAAAAGATTATATATTTTGGATTATGTTTTTGCAATAATTGTCATTTAAATATCTACACAATTATATTGTATATCACTGTCTTGCCATTGATTGAAAGTGGTTAATTTTGTCGATCTTGCAATTCAATGTAAAGTTTTTGAAAAACAGATTTTTTGGTGTGCACTTGACTCTGTTTTTCTTTTTTAAGTTATAGCAACACACTTTTTACCTCTGTGATTACCTTCTTTCTATGCTTCTGCAAACTGCCCCCTTATTTCAGTTCTTTTGACAGACTTGCATTTTATCCAATCAGTGCTCACTCCAGGGTAACTTCATGTGCATGAGCTCAATGTAATCTGTATGAAACACATGAACTAATGCCATCTAGTGGTCAAAATGCATTCAGATTAGAGGCAGTCTTCAAGGTCTAAGAAATTTACATATGAACCTCCTAGGTTTAACTTTCAACTAAAAATACCAAAAGAACAAATCCAAATTGGTGATAAAAGTGAATTTGAAAGATGTTTAAAATTTACAAAAAATTGTATTCATTCTGTAGCTATCATTTGTTTAATGAGCAGCAATGCACTACAGGTTTAGAAATGAATGCATGTGTAAGCCAATGACTATATATATATATATATATATATATATATATATATATATATATATATATATATATATATACAGGGAGTGCAGAATTATTAGGCAAATTAGTATTTTGACCACATCATCCTCTTTATGCATGTTGTCTTACTCCAAGCTGTATAGGCTCGAAAGCCTACTACCAATTAAGCATATTAGGTGATGTGCATCTCTGTAATGAGAAGGGTTGTGGTCTAATGACATCAACACCCTATATCAGGTGTGCATAATTATTAGGCAACTTCCTTTCCTTTGGCAAAATGGGTCAAAAGAAGGACTTGACAGGCTCAGAAAAGTCAAAAATAGTGAGATATCTTGCAGAAGGATGCAGCACTCTTAAAATTGCAAAGCTTCTGAAGCGTGATCATCGAACAATCAAGCATTTCATTCAAAATAGTCAACAGGGTCGCAAGAAGCGTGTGGAAAAACCAAGGCGCAAAATAACTGCCCATGAACTGAGAAAAGTCAAGCGTGCAGCTGCCAAGATGCCACTTGCCACCAGTTTGGCCATATTTCAGAGCTGCAACATCACTGGAGTGCCCAAAAGCACAAGGTGTGCAATACTCAGAGACATGGCCAAGGTAAGAAAGGCTGAAAGACGACCACCACTGAACAAGACACACAAGCTGAAACGTCAAGACTGGGCCAAGAAATATCTCAAGACTGATTTTTCTAAGGTTTTATGGACTGATGAAATGAAAGTGAGTCTTGATGGGCCAGATGGATGGGCCAGTGGCTGGATTGGTAAAGGGCAGAGAGCTCCAGTCCGACTCAGACGCCAGCAAGGTGGAGGTGGAGTACTTGTTTGGGCTGGTATCATCAAAGATGAGCTTGTGGGGCCTTTTCGGGTTGAGGATGGAGTCAAGCTCAACTCCCAGTCCTACTGCCAGTTTCTGGAAGACACCTTCTTCAAGCAGTGGTACAGGAAGAAGTCTGCATCCTTCAAGAAAAACATGATTTTCATGCAGGACAATGCTCCATCACACGCGTCCAAGTACTCCACAGCGTGGCTGGCAAGAAGGGTATAAAAGAAGAAAATCTAATGACATGGCCTCCTTGTTCACCTGATCTGAACCCCATTGAGAACCTGTGGTCCATCATCAAATGTGAGATTTACAAGGAGGGAAAACAGTACACCTCTCTGAACAGTGTCTGGGAGGCTGTGGTTGCTGCTGCACGCAATGTTGATGGTGAACAGATCAAAACACTGACAGAATCCATGGATGGCAGGCTTTTGAGTGTCCTTGCAAAGAAAGGTGGCTATATTGGTCACTGATTTGTTTTTGTTTTGTTTTTGAATGTCAGAAATGTATATTTGTGAATGTTGAGATGTTATATTGGTTTCACTGGTAAAAATAAATAATTGAAATGGGTATATATTTGTTTTTTGTTAAGTTGCCTAATAATTATGCACAGTAATAGTCACCTGCACACACAGATATCCCCCTAAAATAGCTATAACTAAAAACAAACTAAAAACTACTTCCAAAACTATTCAGCTTTGATATTAATGAGTTTTTTGGGTTCATTGAGAACATGGTTGTTGTTCAATAATAAAATTAATCCTCAAAAATACAACTTGCCTAATAATTCTGCACTCCCTGTATATATATATATATATATATATATATATATATACAGTATATACATACATATATGTGTGTGTATATAAATATATATATATGTATATTTATATATATATATAGCGCTCCGCTGTGCAGATTTTTCTGTTTCTAAGCTTAAATGTACGCTTAGGAGATGTTCTGTGTTTTGTTAAGCACATAGGTAGTACTTGATAATTGGTGTTTAAATGTAGCCAAACAATCATCAAGCAATACACAGGTGATGATCCAAACCTGTAAGTCCTTCTAAGCTTAAATTATTTTTCAAATAAAGATAATAATAGAAAAAAGAATATTCAGCAATAGGGCACTTTTTTGATGTATATATAAAATGCATGGTCTATGTAAATGAGGAATATTATCTTTTGACTATACTATTTTTAGAGATACTATAAAAATCACAGATTATATCAACGATCAATGTAATTTAACATTCTTGTTTAATACTGTGATATTCTTCAGTAATACCATTTTAACTTTAAAATTATGGCATTGGCTGTCCCGCTTACGTGAGCACACATAACATTAATGTTAGATCTTGTTTTTGTTACCTGTGAAGGAGTTGGAGGGTGACCCAAAACCCTTAGTACCTCAGCTGAAAAAAAGAAATGTGTATATACAGAGTTCAAAATCAATTTACAATCATACAAGTAAGAGCATTTTAATTAAACAAAATCTAACATTAAAAAACATACCTGTTGTTCGGCCAATGCTTGCTCCTTCAGGGATGCTGCACATTATGTCAGGCTGTGTGGCTGCCGAGGAGAAGCTGTGGCTGGATTCAGTATGGATACCGACAGCCAATAGGACAGTGTCATCCCCATCAGTGGCAGCCGCAGCTGTAGCTACAGCAGCAGCACTGGTAGATGCTGGAAAACAGATAAAAAAATGAGTACTAATATAATTGGATATCATAATGTCAATAAAACAAAAGGCCTATAATTTCAAACAAAATCATTTGCGACATGACTAATGCATGTAATAGAACTTTACTTGCCACCTCGTCAGTATCATGCCCAACCAAATCCAGACTGAGCGTCATATTTGCCCCCAGCTTCTCCATCAGCTAAGTCTCGTATGAAGAGAGCTCAGCTGTATACGGCTCGCCACCACCTGTAGTGCGTGCAGACTGTTTCTCCCTAGCCAGCTTGGCCTTCAAGATTCTCTGTCAGAGAAACTTTTCTTACAGTGCTCCACCGATTTTGCATGAGTGCCTTTGGCGGAGACACTATCAGCTATTTCTCTCCAGAATTGTTGTTTTTCCAGAGAGAGAGGCCTGTTGGGATTTGGAACCAAAAATAAAACCATAGTGCTGTAAAACCTTAGTCACTAAAATCCTATTCTATTCAGAATTGAACTGTATATTGCACCCAGATTTGGTCTTCCCAGTCTCCACAGACGCCATATACAGTTCAAAAAAGATAATACAAAAAGGTTGCAAAAAAAATAATAATTTGTACTACCCAGCTCTATCATCCAAGCTTTCTAGGAAACACTTAATTAGACTCCATTTTCATTCCCCTTTTTAGTTAGTCAATACGTAAACAATTAGCCATTAACAATTATACAATCATCAATTAAAATGTGTTACAGAATTAGCTTTATTGATGCAGTTATTCAATTCTTTTAGTACATCCTATTCATAAGGCCGTCATTGGTGACGCATATAATATTAAATGTTCAGATAAGTGATTTTGAAAATTAACTTGTTTTTTTAATAAAATTATTATTGTTATATAAACAATAACTTCTTCAATCCAATTAGTTAACATTGATTCAGTATAATTATTTAAGTAGATATACATTCATATGTGTTTTATAAAAGGATCATTAGCGAAGGAGAAAAAAAAAAATATTGTTACAGGATATAGTTTTCATAACTCAGTCAGTGGTGACGCAAATTATATAATATGATTACAGTTTCAATGTGGATTACATAGCAATGGTCAAGAACACCTGATGAATATAATCCGCCAATCAAACATTATTATTTTTTTTACCCTGTCAATAACCAATCAGATTGCTCTCTACTTGGGATAGTTGTGTCACACTTTAAAATTAATTTATAGTGTAATTGTGAGTTTAAGATGGCGCAACCTCAAATTTTTTCCGATGGAGAGTTAGTGATAATGGTCTACGGGATGGACAGATATTTCATGAGAAGGATTGGAGGAGTGAGGGGGATTCGACATGAGGACCAGGACCTCATCATCTATGAGATAAAGGAGTGCTACAAAGGGCTCCAATCGCTCATTGGAGCCTGTAAGTAGCATTTGTTATATTGTGTATATAGAGCATTACATTTTAATCGACTTTGTAATCTAATTCTATTAATTTTATTTCATTATCTTTATTTCTTTATTTGAAAATTCAAGAATATAAGTTTATTTGCAGGCCCATATCTGTTTCAAAACATGGGTTGTTTTTGCTGATTGGTGGCTTAATGGCAGCCAACAATAAAAAAGTTCTGTACATAGTGATGAAAATTGGCTGCCTCCTTAGCGTATATACCTTATTTTTCAAATTTGATAATACGAGTACATTTGGTTGATTAAAAAAAATCATACTCTATCTGAATTGTGAAATAAACAAAACAAATATATATATATATATAAATATCAAAATATATATACATATATATATATATATATATATATACAGTATATATATATATATAAAAATCTGCATGTATATATATATATATATTTTTTTTTTTTTTTTCAGTCGGTTATTATTTACATCAGAGGAAATAAAGATTACATGCATTACAGCTGCAGATACATTACACAAAAGAAAAATATCACATGGATCTAATGTTGACATACAACTTTATATGTTCACAGATCTCAGGCGGCCGAGAGATAGAATCCCCTGGTACATCAGGCTAGTGTCAATGGCGACACCTAGGAGCAACCACTCTTCTCCCCCATTGCCATTGACACTGCTTGAGGGTCATCCAGTGGATGAGTCAGGGACAGATGTGGACGTCCCTGATATCCAAGGTAATTTTCAAGTATAATACTATGGCCTAGATTTGGAGTTTGGCGGTAGATGGGCTTTTTTCTGGCCGCACCATAAAATTAACTCTGGTATCGAGAGTTCCAAAAAATGCTGCGTTAGGCTCCAAAAAAGGAGCGTAGAGCATTTTTACCGCAAATGCAACTCTCGATACCAGAGTTGCTTACGGACGCGGCCAGCCTCAAAAACGTGCTCGTGCAGATTCTCCCATAGGAAACAATGGGGCTGTTTGAGCTGAAAAAAACCTAACACCTGCAAAAAAGCAGCGTTCAGCGCCTAACGCAGCCCCATTGTTTCCTATGGGGAAACACTTCCTACGTCTGCACCTAACACTCTAACATGTACCCCGAGTCTAAACACCCCTACCCTTACACTTATTAACCCCTAATCTGCTGCCCCCGCTATCGCTGACCACTGCATTATATTATTAACCCCTAATCTTCCGCTCCGTAAACCGCCGCAACTTACATTATCCCTATGTACCCCTAATCTGCTGCCCCTAACACCGCCGACCCCTATATTATATTTATTAACCCCTAACCTGCCCCCCACAACGTCGCCGCCAGCTACTTACAATAATTAACCCCTAATCTGCCGAGCGGACCTGAGCGCTACTATAATAAAGTTATTAACCCCTAATCCGCCTCACTAACCCTATCATAAATAGTATTAACCCCTAATCTGCCCTCCCTAACATCGCCGACACCTAACTTCAATTATTAACCCCTAATCTGACGACCGGAGCTCATCGCTACTATAATTAAATGGATTAACCCCTAAAGCTAAGTCTAACCCTAACACTAACACCCCCCTAACTTAAATATAATTTAAATCTAACGAAATTAATTAACTCTTATTAAAATAAATTATTCCTATTTAAAGCTAAATACTTACCTGTAAAATACATCCTAATATAGCTACAATATAAATTATAATTATATTGTAGCTATTTTAGGATTAATATTTATTTTACAGGCAACTTGGTAATTATTTTTAACCAGGTACAATAGCTATTAAATAGTTAAGAACTATTTAATAGCTACCTAGTTAAAATAATAACAAAATTACCTGTAAAATAAATCCTAACCTAAGTTATAATTAAACCTAACACTACCCTATCAATAAATTAATTAAATAAAATACCTACAATTACCTACAATTAACCTAACACTACACTATCAATAAATAAATTAAATACAATTGCTACAAATAACTACAATTACATAAACTAACTAAAGTACAAAAAATAAAAAATAACTAAGTTACAAAAAATAAAAAAAATATTTACAAACATAAGAAAAATATTACAACAATTTTAAACTAATTACACCTACTCTAAGCCCCCTAATAAAATAACAAAGACCCCCAAAATAAAAAAATGCCCTACCCTATTCTAAATTAATAGAGTTAAAAGCTCTTTTACCCTTACCAGCCCTGAACAGGGCCCTTTGCGGGGCATGCCCCAAGAAAATCAGCTCTTTTGCCTGTAAAAAAAAACATACAATACCCCCCCCCAACATTACAACCCACCACCCACATACCCCTAATCTAACCCAAACCCCCCTTAAATAAACCTAACAACTAAGCCCCTGAAGATCTTCCTACCTTGTCTTCACCATCCAGGTATCACCGATCCGTCCTGGCATCCGGTGCTGAAGAGGTCCAGAAGAGGCTCCAAAGTCTTCCTCCTATCCGGCAAGAAGAGGACATCCGGACCGGCAAACATCTTCTCCAAGCGGCATCTTCGATCTTCTTCCATCCGGTGCGGAGCGGGTCCATCTTGAATCAGCCGACGCGGATCCATCCTCTTCTTCCGGCGTCTCCCGACGAATGACGGTTCCTTTAAGGGACGTCATCCAAGATGGCGTCCCTCGAATTCCGATTGGCTGATAGGATTCTATCAGCCAATCGGAATTAAGGTAGGAATATTCTGATTGGCTGATGGAATCAGCCAATCAGAATCAAGTTCAATCCTATTGGCTGATCCAATCAGCCAATCAGATTGAGCTCGCATTCTATTGGCTGTTCCGATCAGCCAATAGAATGCGAGCTCAATCTGATTGGCTGATTGGATCAGCCAATCGGATTGAACTTGATTCTGATTGGCTGATTCCATCAGCCAATCAGAATATTCCTACCTTAATTCCGATTGGCTGATAGAATCCTATCAGCCAATCGGAAGTCGAGGGACGCCATCTTGGATGACGTCCCTTAAAGGAGCCGTCATTCGTCGGGAGACGCCGGAAGAAGAGGATGGATCCGCGTCGGCTGATTCAAGATGGACCCGCTCCGCACCGGATGGAAGAAGATCGAAGATGCCGCTTGGAGAAGATGTTTGCCGGTCCGGATGTCCTCTTCTTGCCGGATAGGAGGAAGACTTTGGAGCCTCTTCTGGACCTCTTCAGCACCGGATGCCAGGACGGATTGGTGATACCTGGATGGTGAAGACAAGGTAGGAAGATCTTCAGGGGCTTAGTGTTAGGTTTATTTAAGGGGGTTTGGGTTAGATTAGGGGTATGTGGGTGGTGGGTTGTAATGTTGGGGGGGGTATTGTATGTTTTTTTTTACAGGCAAAAGAGCTGATTTTCTTGGGGCATGCCCCGCAAAGGGCCCTGTTCAGGGCTGGTAAGGTAAAAGAGCTTTTAACTCTATTAATTTAGAATAGGGTAGGGCATTTTTTTATTTTGGGGGTCTTTGTTATTTCATTAGGGGGCTTAGAGTAGGTGTATATTAGTTTAAAATTGTTGTAATATTTTTCTATGTTTGTAAATATTTTTTTATTTTTTGTAACTTAGTTATTTTTTATTTTTTGTACTTTAGTTAGTTTATGTAATTGTAGTTATTTGTAGCAATTGTATTTAATTTATTTATTGATAGTGTAGTGTTAGGTTAATTGTAGGTAATTGTAGGTATTTTATTTAATTAATGTATTGATAGGGTAGTGTTAGGTTTAATTATAACTTAGGTTAGGATTTATTTTACAGGTAATTTTGTTATTATTTTAACTAGGTAACTATTAAATAGTTCTTAACTATTTAATAGCTATTGTACCTGGTTAAAATAATTACCAAGTTGCCTGTAAAATAAATATTAATCCTAAAATAGCTACAATATAATTATAATTTATATTGTAGCTATATTAGGATGTATTTTACAGGTAAGTATTTAGCTTTAAATAGGAATAATTTATTTAATAAGAGTTAATTAATTTCGTTAGATTTAAATTATATTTAAGTTAGGGGGGTGTTAGTGTTAGGGTTAGATTTAGCTTTAGGGGTTAATCCATTTATTATAGTAGCGATGAGCTCCGGTCGTCAGATTAGGGGTTAATAATTGAAGTTAGGTGTCGGCGATGTAGGGAGGGCAGATTAGGGGTTAATACTATTTATGATAGGGTTAGTGAGGCGGATTAGGGGTTAATAACTTTATTATAGTAGCGTTCAGGTCCGCTCGGCAGATTAGGGGTTAATAAGTGTAGGCAGGTGTCGGCGACGTTGAGGGGGGCAGATTAGGGGTTAATAAATATAATATAGGGGTCGGCGGTGTTAGGGGCAGCAGATTAGGGGTACATAAGGATAACGTAGGTGGCGGCGCTTTGCGGTCGGCAGATTAGGGGTTAATTATTGTAAGTAGCTGGCGGCGACGTTGTGGGGGGCAGGTTAGGGGTTAATAAATATAATATAGGGGTCGGCGGTGTTAGGGGAAGCAGATTAGGGGTACAAAAGGATAACGTAGGTGGCGGTCGGCAGATTAGGGGTTAAAAAAATTTAATCGAGTTGCGGCGATGTGGGGGGACCTCAGTTTAGGGGTACATAGGTAGTTTATGGGTGTTAGTGTACTTTAGGGTACAGTAGTTAAGAGCTTTATGAACCGGGCGTTAGCCCAGAAAGCTCTTAACTCCTGCTTTTTTTCTGCGGCTGGAGTTTTGTCGTTAGAGCTCTAACGCTCACTTCAGAAACGACTCTAAATACCGGCGTTAGGAAGATCCCATCGAAAAGATAGGATACGCAATTGACGTAAGGGGATCTGCGGTATGGAAAAGTTGCGGCTGAAAAGTGAGCGTTAGACCCTTTAATCACTGACTCCAAATACCGGCGGTAGCCTAAAACCAGCGTTAGAGGCTCCTAACGCTGGTTTTCACGGCTAACGCCAAACTCCAAATCTAGGCCTTTGTTTGCAGTATTTAACATTAAAAATGTTTTTTTTTCTACCGGTTTATTCAGGGTGCAGGTTAATGTAATGGATTGTATTTTTAGAATTAACCTAAGCTCCCCATTGCCCTGACAAGGGCATTTGGATGGGCATTGCCCTTAAAAGGGCATTTAGCTCTATTGCAGCCCAAACCCCTAATCTAAAAATAAAACCCACCTAATACACCCTTAAAAAATCCTAACACTAACCCCCGAAGATCCACTTACAGTTTTGAAGAGCCGACATCCATCCTCAACGAAGCTGGGAGAAGTCTTCATCCAAGCGACAAGATCTCCTCAACGAAGCCATCAGAAGTGTTCCTCCAGACGCAGAAGTTTTCACCCAGACGTCTTCTTCTATCTTCATCCTTCCGACGAGGAGCGGCTCCATCTTCAAGACATCCGGCGCGGAGCATCCTCTTCAATCGACGGCTTCTTCTACAATGAAGGTTCCTTTAAATGACGTCATCCAAGATGGCATCCCTTAGATTCCAATTGGCTGATAGAATTCTATCAGCCAATCAGAATTAAGGTTGAAAAATTATATTAGTATAATTTTCCTTATATAGTAAATTAGTAATTATCAAATACCACTAAAGTTATTACCTGTCGTAGAGTCTAAACAACCAGAACAGGACAACTAGCTAAACTAACTGTAAGGAGAGGTACAATATAGAAGTATAGAAGGATTAGCTCTATGATGTGAAGTATCTGTTGACTCGACACAGACTATACAATTTGGTAGAAAAATATTATTCCATGATTGTTCCATTTCATTCACACATTATTAACTTTATTAAAAAATTCTAAATCACAGCCAGGCATAATCACTCATACAATAGCTTAAGCTAAATTTAAAAACACTTAAACCAGTTGGTTAAGAATATAAAGTTACCACAAAGATACTCATAAATAGTGATTATCAGCCAACAGTTAAATATAGTAGAAAAAAATCCCAAGGTAGTTCAAGTGAGAACACAAGTGCTTGAATGAATAAAAACAGATTTTATTAGGACGAATTAAAAATAGTACAAAAATAGGAGTCTGCCTATTTTTTGTACTATTTTTAATTCGTCCTAATAAAATCCGTTTTTATTCATTCAAGCACTTGTGTTCTCACTTGAACTACCTTGGGATTTTTTTCTACTATGTTATATGGAGTACTGGGACTCCATTCCTATTCACAGTTCATAGTGAGGACCCGGACTGCCCTGCGGGTGACGTCACCACCGGAGGAGGAGCTGAGTGGCGTGGTTACAACATTGGAGATTAGCTGAGCAGAGTTGGAACCGAATACACGGCGAAAGAGACCGCAACTGAGGCTTTGGAAGTGGACCACTGAACAAGTTGATTACAGACGGCATGAAGAGAAGGGTAGTGAGTAACAGACATTTATTATCTGTCACAGCTTGGTGGGGCTATTTGTCTTGCACTAATCTGTACAAGGTTGTATCACTGAAAGTGAACCCTGTTATCCTGCATATCACAACCTTCCAGCCGTTTTGAAACCTGGTTCTCTATGAGACTGTTAACCTGCCTTACTAACATCGCCTTAACACAGCTGTTTTGCAGGATAGATCCGCTTGTTATATATGCCTCTTTTGCTTATTTCTGAACTAACTGCAATTATTAGCGTATGCATGGTACAGTCTGCTTTAAATGAGGATCACACGCTCTGCATCTACTTTGCTTGATTGCATTTAATGGGGCCTGAGAATATGCTCACTATACCTAAATGTTATTAGAAGCTTTTATGTATGCGGGACCTGGTTTTCCTGACAACTGCAGTCTGTCTATTTTCAAAGCAATAACTATTTCTATACGCTTCACTGCCTTGCCATTGTTACATTGTTGTGATGTATTAACACACTATAAGATGTACATCTTGTGACATATGGATATGTGGCTATATAAACCCCCAAAAGTGGACCATACTCTGCATGTTGCGATAGTAACAGCTAAATATCCACTCACGCCCACTTATTTTGTTTTTTCTGCATCACTCGTTTGTTCTCTGTTTTTATAGTTAAATATAGTGTTAAGTAAACTAAGCCAGTGATTTTTAACCTTTTTTTTGCCGTGGCACACTTTTTTACATTAAAAAATCCTGTGGCACACCACCATCCCAAAATTTAAAAAAAATCACACATTGTAGCCTAATACAGCATATATATATATACCACATACACACAAACACACACATACTGTATGTATTGTGGCTGTTATGCCATGCCTCCTACAAACTACCCCTGCACTGTGAGTAAAAAACAAGCAAAGTTTAAAAAATATGTCACATTGTTGGTCAGTCTGCCGTGGCACACCTGAGGATCTCCTCACGGCACACTAGTTGAAAAACACTGAACTAAGCCCTTACAATCTGAGGGCTAAATTAAACTTATAGTTATAATTAGAATGTAACTGTGAGGCTGAAATAAGTAGTAATAGTATGCCAGTAAACTAGTATAAACCATGGTAAGCAGTTTTAAAAAGGACAACGAAGAACGAAGCTACTCCTGTTGGACCCCTGAGGCGCGTTTCGCAAAGAATGCTTCCTCAGAGGGGGTGTGGGCCGCTGCTATATTTAACTGTTGGCTGATAATCATTATTTATGAGTATCTTTGTGGTAACTTTATATTCTTAACCAACTGGTTTTAGTGTGTATTTTAATTTAGCTTAAGCTATTGTATGAGTGATTATTCCTGGCTTTGATTTAGAATTTTTTTAATAAAGTTAATAATGTTGTGAATGAATGGAACAATCATGGAATAATATTTTTCTACTAATTTGTATAGTCTTTGCTGAGTCAACAGATACTTCACATCATAGAGCTAATCCTTCTATACTCTATGGTACCTCTCCTTACAATTAGTTTAGCTAGTTGTCAAAATATCATACTTGTCTCATATAATTTTGACAATAGTACACTACAAGAATATGTAAAGTCTACGAGGCCCAATATATTCAGGGAGAGTTACCTATTTACGCCATAACAAGTTGTTTATTGTGTATAAGCTGTCAGTTTTAAGTATCAGATGTCACCATAAGCTAGACTGTATACTTTGTATGGGCATCCTATTTTGCTATAGTGCTGTTTTTATATCAGACCCACAATAACTTTTTTATTAAATATGGTTCAGCCACTTAAATAACACTATTGCAGAACTGGGGTAAAGAAGAACCCAACTCCCAATGAACCCTATATATTCTATTCTTATTAGTTTAAATGTCCCCTATAAAGTTCTTAGATTAACAAGACTCCAAAGCAATCTGCAAAGCTCCCTTATTCTATCCTTTCCTTTCCAAGTTGGTACTACTAAATACCATACTTGTCTCATATAATTTTGGCATTAGTATACCACAAATATATATATAGTCTATAAGGCCAATATTTGGGGGAGATTTATTTATTCATGCCAGAACAAGATGTTTATGGTGTATGGGCTTTTGGCTTTTAGTATTGGATGTCACCATAAGCTAAGACTGTATACTTTAGTGCGTGCTTAATATTTGGCTATAATGCAGATTTCATATCAGACCCCATAACAACTTTCTATGCCCTGCTATTACGCCTGCACTTTTATCGCCACATTTAACTACTTATGACTCTATGGGTCTCTACTTTGACCTATAGTATATAAGATAACCTCTCCCTCCAAATGTGACATAAATCCATGCTCATCTGGTTGCACACGTTATTTGCTCTCGTTCTTTATATAGGAAATACCTCTCTCAAACTAAATCATTATCACCCTTCTAGTAATAGTAGCCAATATCAGTTATATTACTCCTTTTTTGAGTGGTGTTTTATCTGCTGTTAAACACCCCCTTTTTATCAGTGGCCCATAAGTTCCAACACTTTGGCTATCATAAGCCTTTAATTATGACAAAGTCGCGGTAAAGCGTCTAGCTAAATAGCCATTACCATGAGCTATTGTTATTGAAAAATGGAGGTTTGTAAAGCCTATATTTTGTCATTCAATGTTTTCTTTTGTTGTGGTTTTTTTTTTCCTGTTTGTTCTCAAAAGTGTTTTTTGTTACATTGAATTGTTATTACAACTGCATGGCTATCAATGTATGATACAATTACCCGCAAAATCTCAATAAAAAACTACTTAAAAACTAAATAAAAAAAAATAAATAAAAATGGAAGACTTGGATCTTTCGATATTAATGGCCAATTCTTAGAAAGGACCTTACATATTGTTGAACTTGCTGGAGTGAAGGCAGTCACAAAATTAATGATGTTTGCTCTATGATTTAGACATCCTTTGTTTAGATATTAATTATTTTTGATCCAGGACAATGATTGGATCTAATACTTGATCCACTTCTTTTGGTGTATAACTATGATTTAGGAATTTCTCCTTCCTTATATGAAGTTTATCTATAGTTTCTATTCACTTCTTGTTTTTCCAGATCACCCTTAACAATTGGGATTGTATAATGTCTTTTTTATGTTGGGGATCATGGAAACTCCTTTGTTGTAACAGCGAATTTCTCTCTGTGGGTCTTGGAATATAAGGTCATAAATAGTTGGCACCCTTCATCCAAATTATTATTATTATTATTATTATCGGTTATTTGTAGAGCGCCAAGCAGATTCCGCAGCGCTAGGATATTTATATACACAAAGGTCAAGATAGTTAATCTCTCTATCACTCTTCTCCAATTTAAACTTAGATATGTTTCATGTGTATTCAATAATTGTGCCCAACTCTATAATTCTTCAACTATTCCATTCTATACCACAAACAAGCCATCAAGTCATCAAAACAGTAGTATGTGGAGATTTATTTTTCTGTAAATATCTATCTGTCCTCAAACCAGGACATAAGTAGATTGGCATAAGAGGGAGCCATGTTGGATCCCATATCAGTACCCACTAGTTGTAAATAGAAGGTCTCCTCAAAGGCAGGTGTGGCACAAATCTAACAAAAACACTATTGGAGGACCCAGATTCTCCAAATCAGATAATAGAAATTGACTAAAAGCCTCCACACTAATATCATGAGGGATGATAATGTAGGTGCTGTTGACATTGAATGTTACCAAAATACAGTGTTCAGGGAATATAGTACCCTCCAATGTTTTAATGAGGTCTATTGAGTCCAATATGAATATTTTTGTCTTAAATACAATTTTTTCCAAATATTTGCCTATGTTTTGATATAAGAATCCTTATGTTGATACAATGGCGCATCAGGAGGACTCTCTAATGATTTGGGGTTTTTTTTTGTACCGTTTATATAACTGGATATTTGGGATGTGTTACAGTCAAATATTTATGTACATACTCATCTATATAACCATTCTATAAGTTCATTGTTAATTTTTTATTAATTTGCACATTTATATTGTTTTGTTGGATTATAAGGGAGAATATAAGAAGTGTATTAATCTTTTAAATGTCCCAACAGTTCCACCCTATAATATTAAAGGGACACTAAAACCAATTTTTTTCTTTAATGATACTCATAGAGCATGCAATTTTAAGCAACGTTCTAATTTACTCCTACTATCAATGTTTCTTTGTTCTCTTGCTATCTTTATTTAAAAAGCAGGAATTTAAAGATTATGAGCCAGCCCATTTTGTTTTCAGCACCCTGATAGTGCTTGCTTATTGGTGGATACATTTAGCAAACCAATAGGCAAGCATAACCCAGGTTCTCAACCAAAAATGGGCCGGCTCTTAAGGCTTTACATTCCTGCTTTTTAAATAAAGATAGCAAGAGAACAAAGAAAAATTGCTAATAGGAGTAAATTAGAAAGTTGCTTAAACTTGCATGCTCAATCATTAAAGAAAACATTTAGGTTTAGTGTCCTTTAAGTACCCATAACCACTATGGCTCCATCTTTGTTAACCTGTCTTATGGTTATAGTATCATTATCCCGCAAAGTATTTAATGCCTGACACTCTTGTTTGTTAAGATTACTTTTGGGTTTAACTGATCTTACAGTATCTTCCCTAATTCCCTTATAAAGACACATATGAACGTTTTTACTTCTAGGGGTGGGTTACAGGGGATTCAATTTTTGATTCTACATTATATTTATTATGGTCCTTATGTTTTGAAAAAAAATCTTTAAGCGTTAACTATTGTTATAATCTATGTATGTCTTGAGAGTTTTAGAGCTCTGTGTCTAGTAAACTGTATGCTTATACAGCTGCTTTAAGTAGCCCACCACAAAGATGATAAAATGAAAGAATTATAATTACAATGAAAAGACATTTATAACCCAAGCATAAAAAACAGGAACAATAAAGCTATGATACTTTGAAATGGGTAAGAACATGAGTAATCAACGTTTAGCTTTGTACAATGCTTTTACAAGCTTATTAATTAAATAGAATACTTTACTTACTCGAGTACATTTTAGGTAAAAAAAAATTGTCACAGAAAAACATTGTTAGCTTCACAGTAAATGTTTAATTATTACTGTGATGGTAAATTGAGTGGCAGAAATAAGTCATTAAATTGAAACAGAAATTGATGGAAAGTATGAGGCCTTTTAATTAGCTTGTATTGTGTTAAATTAATAAAGGTTCGATGGTTGGGGTAATCATGCCAAATTATAATGGCCAATAAGAAACATCCTCTATTCATAACATCGATTACGTTTTCGGATTTCCAGGCATCTGTCAGGGAAAAGAAAGTTGATAACAAAATTAACAGGAATGAAAGATTAATTATAAAGGAAAAGTTAATTTGCTCAGCAAATGATTTTACAATTAACATGTGATTATTAACATTTTAAGATGTCATCATATATAGTAAGTAGCTTTGTTTATATGTGTGCAGAGAACTGTAAAAAAGGAAAAAAATAAAAAAATAAAACTTTAACCAGAAAAATGTCTCTTGATGCTTGCTTCCATAATTATACATAACTTAAAGTGTCAGTAAACTTTAAAAATAATGTTATATAATTGTGCACATAGTGCAGAATTATATAACATTATATTAGCCAAACATTTATAAAACATAATATACCCTATTAAATTAAAAAAAAACCCCTCTGTTTTACAGACCCGCTCTCTGCTCTCCTGCTGAGCGGGTCTGTTATATTTACTCAACGCATCGGGCCAGCTGTATAGTCACAGCCCGGCCCGAACGCGCCAATAGCACTAAGTGCAGCTCGCTTCCTGCTCTGTCAGACAGCAGGAGCGAGCTGCACGCTTAGTGCTATGGCGCGGTTCGGGCCGGGCTGTGACTATACAGCTGGCCCGATGCGCTGAGTAAATATAACAACCCGCTCAGCAGAGCACAGAGAGCGGGTCTGTAAAACAGCGTTTTTTAAAAAAAATTAATAGGGTATATTATGTTTTATAAATGTTTGGCTAATATAATGTTATATAATTCTGCACATAGTGCAGAATTATATAACATTATTTTTAAGGTTTACTGTCCCTTTAAGTTATAATTTGGAGTTTTTAGATTCTGCTCCCATTTAAGTTCCACTGATGAGCTTAAGATACACCCATTCACATGACTTATCACATGGCTCCCCTGAACCACTCACAAGTAAGGAATCAGCAACTTACAGTTATTTTGCTATAAACTTGCATGTATGACAAAATGTATCTAGCATATATCATAAAATTAAAACCACTCTTGGCTCTGTCTTCATACAATAACAAGACATATTGATACATTTCTGCATACACTTACATTTGTTTAAATAATGTGTTCATGTCCCATCTGGTGCCTTTTTATAATGGCTAAAATCAATTATGTAAATTTTACCTCCTAGATCTTCCTTAAATGGGAAGTGTTTGTAGTAACACTAGCTACAGTAACATGATACCTACAACATAGTTTATAAACCCTTAGATATACACAGATACACAATTTTAACTCGACAAAAGGTACAGGTACAATATTTAATGTAAAATAATATAATTTGTGATATCTAATGCACATTTTTCATTAATATTGGTAAGACATGTTTTGTTATTAGTAGACAAGGAATCTGAGGAAACCATTAGGCTTTAACAACACCAGACACTAATTTGTTAAATATTTATTATTAGGATGCCCACCAGTAAAATGCTATTCTTAGCCTGTGAAAGGCTCGCTAGCGTGAAAGACAGGGGTGGCAACCGGGGGTCCATAGAATCATTTTCAAATCGGTGTTGCGGTTTTGTCTTTGAGGAGAACAGCTATTCAAGCCTTTCCTATGGGTGTCTAGCAGTGAAACATCTGCAGTTAATAACAATAATCAAATTTAATCATCCATGTTTTGATTTGCTCATTTTATTAAACCTAAAAACATTTGAAGCAAACAAGCAGCAAACTTTAACCTTGAAAAAACATTGTGGGCCAGATTACAAGTGGAACGCTAATTTTGTTTTGCCCCTAAGCGCTAAATGAGAGAGAGAGTAAAAGAAAGAGAGAGATTGTATGTATGTGTTGTGTATATATAGAACGGAATTTAAAGTATTTGTATTAAAAAAAAAAACCCCACAGAAAACATAATTAAATTAATTAAAACTTATATTGCATTTTTTAAGGTATTTGAATGAGAGGGTTGCTTATATGTGTTTATATGTGAACACATAAATACATATTACACACATATATACTCATGTATAGACATGTATACATACACATATTTAGACATACTTTACAGTGGGGCAAAAAAGTATTTAGTCAGCAACCAATTGTGCAAGTTCTCCCACTTAAGAAGATGAGAGAGGCCTGTTATTTCATCATAGGTATACCTCAAACTATGAGAGACAAATGTGCAAACAAATCCAGACAAGCACAATGGTCTGATTGGAAATAATTTATTTGCATATTATGGTGGAAAATAAGTATTTGTGTCACCTACAAAACAAGCAAGATTTCTAGCTCTCACAGAACCTGTATCTTCTTCTTTAAGAGGCACCTGTGTCCTCAGGGCCGGATTTACAGTCTCAGGTGACTGTAGGCACAAAAACCTGAAGCGCCCCGCTACTACCCCCCCCCAAAAAAAAAAAAAAAAAGTGGAAAAAAATTAGGACTTTTTTTTATTATTATTTAGGACAACTAAAAAATAATATTAGATGTAAAATTACATTTTCCCTTTTATGGAGATACACAAATACACACACCAATTGCAATATTTGTTGTAATGGAAGCTACACCAAAACTCAATATTCTCTTGACTCAAATTGGCCATACAATTTCTATTATGTATAACAAAAAACAAATCCATGTTAAACTTTAATGCAAAATATTCTAAAGAAAACCAATTTAAAGGACATAAAATGTGACAAATTGCGTAGGCATTTTAATATTGCACTAGTGCTTGCACAGGAAGGTGTTAGCCTCTTGCAAAAGAGTTAAACACAATAGTCAATGTCAGTTCATGAACAGCAATACACATCTGTGCCAGTCCCAGATGGGGCTCATAGGACATGTTTATTGACAAGCCATTAGTATATTGCTTTTTCTGGAGATGACATTGACTATGTGCTTAACATTTTGTTGAGGTTAAACACAGTTTTGTGAAAACAAATAGCAATATAAAACTAGCAGCATGCAAGCTCATCAACACCTGTGCAGCCAGTGGAAGAAAACATAAAATTTAGGTATTTTTCTACTACATGAAAAAAATCCTGTGAACTCTGATATTTTTGGTACAAATTCACCCAGATGTTACATTTATTTTTGTTCTGAAATATAAATATAATATGATGTTGCTCTTCAAAGGAAAACATGGAATGTTGTAGATTATATGTAATCCAGGGGTCCACCAAATGTTTTTTTAAATTTCTAATTTAAACACTGTTTAAAATTAGAAATTAGAAATTCAATTTACCACAATACAAAAATACCACACATACTTGGATAAAAGAACCGATTAACATTTTTTATGTGATTTGTGTGTATGTATATATATATATATATATATATTATACACACATACATTATACATACATACAAACAAATATGCCATATGATTGGTTTACACCACATACACATTTTACAGCCTTACAGTCTACAAACTTTGTTGTCAAAGTGCCCTAAAGCTGTAAATCACAATTGGCAGCTTGTAATAAAAGAGCAGAGCAGCTAGTCCCACATAACCTCCACACCTCCAAGGCCTTTATAGAACAAAAACATTAATTCTGGAAGCAGAATTTAAACCCCCTGGCTATAAAATAATGCCCTACAGCACATAACAAGTGAATACACTGCAACCCTCTCTGGTACGCCAAGGGGTAATAATTGCTCTGCTTGTTATGTTGTCATTCTAGCAGCATTAGAAGCCTTGTACAGTCTTAACCTGTTTGTTTTGAAGCTTTCATTTCCTTAACAAAAGCTGTCTGCTACACATCAGCATGGATGCTTGCTGTGTGAGGGCAACAGAAGTACATAAAATAAAAGTGAAACTAAACATGCCTGCAAAAATGGGAGGGGTTTAGTTTTAATATATTTGCCACCTCTCTCCTTCATTGGCTCCCTCAACTGCTGTACATATTCCCAATGAAACACTCGACTCTGTTAAGCACCTGGCAGCACCAATCTTATTAAAATTAATACCCTCACAAAAAAAGAAATTACTGACAGGCAGGCGCCCCTCCTGCAAGGCAGCCTGTAGGCACATGCCTACTGTGCCTAATGGGAAATACGGCCCTGTCTGTCCTCCACTCATTACCTGTATTAAAGGCACCTGTTTGAACTTGTTATCAGTATAAAAGACACCTGTCCACAACCTCAAACAGTCACACTCCAAACTCCACTATGGTGAAGACCAAAGAGCTGTCGAAGGACACCAGAAACAAAATTGTAGACCTGCACCAGGCTGTGGGAAGACTGAATCTGCAATAGGCAAAGCATCTTGGTGTGAAGAAAATCAACTTGTGGGGAGCAATAATTAGAAAATGGAAGACATACAAGACCACTGATAATCTCCCTCGATCTGGGGGCTCCCCGCAAGATCTCACCCCGTGGGGTCAAAATGATCACAAGAACGGGGTGAGCAAAACATCCCAGAACCAATGGGGGGACCTAGTGAATGACCTGCAGGAGAGCTGGGGACCACATAACAAAGGGCTACCATCAGTAACACACTACGCCGCTAGGGACCCAGATCCTGCAGTGCCAGTACGGTGTCCCCTGCTTAAGCCAGTACATGTCCAGGCCTGTCTGACGTATGTCTAGAGAGCATTTGGATGATCCAGAAGCGGGATTTGGGAGAATGGTCATATGGTCAGATGAAACCAAAGTAGAAACTGTTGGTAAAAACACAACTCGTCGTGTTTTGGAGGAGAGAGAATGCTGAGTTGCAACCAAAGAACACCATACCTACTGTGAAGCATGGGGGTGGCAACATCATACTTTGGGGCTGTTTCTCTGCAAAGGGAACAGGACGACTGATCGTGTACATGAAAGAATGAATGAGGCCATGTATCGTGAGATTTTGAGTGCAAACCTCCTTCCATCAGCAAGGGCATTGAAGATGAAATGGGGCTGGGTCTTTCAGCATTACAATGATCCAAAACACACTGCCTGCGCAACGAAGGAGTGGCTTCGTAATAAGCATTTCAAGGTCCTGGAGTGGCCTAGTCAGTCTCCAGATCTCAACGCCAAAAAAAACCTTTGGAGGGGAGTTGAAAGTCTGTGTTGCCCAACGACAGCCCCAAAACATCAACTGCTCTAGAGAGATCTGCATGCAGGAATGGGCCAACCATACCAGCAACAGTGTGTGACAACCTTGTGAAGAGTTACAGAAAACGTTTGACCTCTGTCCATTGCCAACAAAGATATATAACAAAGTATGAGATGAACTTTTGATATTGACCAAATACTTATTTTCCACCGATAATTTTGCAAATAAATTATTTCCAAATCAGGCAATGTGATTGTCTGGATTTGTTTTCCACATTTTGTCTCTCATAGTTGAGGTATACCTATGATGAAAATTACAGGCCTCTCTCATCTTCTGAAGTAGGAGAACTTGCACAATTGGTGGCTGACTATATACTTTGTTGCCCCACTATATACTGTATATATATATAGTATATATATATATATATATATATATATATAATTATATATTATGATATATATATATTGCACTTAAAGAGATAGGGCTCTATGTATAATATCCTTTCTGGGTTGGACTTGAGGCTTCCCATCAGATCTGACGAAGCCTCAAGGTCCAACCCAGGAAAGGGGAGGGCAAAATGCGTAATGTTTGGATGGTAACTTTTGTAGCGTGGAGAACTCCATCAGGTGAAGCAGCTCTGATAGCACCTGTTCACATATCTACCTTTACCGGAAACTAGCAAGTGAATACCCACATCGGCATTTGCAAACACATGAATATAGGATCATGGAGGGTACATGGAAGCAGAATGGCATTCACCTCATGAATCATGAATCCAGGAAGGTGTTAGGTAAGCTGTGCGGTTGAAGTCTTGCAACAGTATTACTCCATGAGCATTGTATTGTGATTACACTGTCCAGCTGATAATTATTTTTCAATCCTTTTCAGTCCTGCTTTGTTTGTATGAGACCGGACTTACATCCTGCTACCAGAGTGTGTGTTCACACTTAAGTGCCCAAATAGGTAGCAGAATAAAGGGACGGTACATGTATCAGTTCACGGAGCTGGGTTTATTACACTAAGAGCCCGGATTATCAAACGGACTGTTTGCTGGCCACCTTTAATATACATGCTTTTATTTGGGGATATGGTTGATATCATTTTAATTGTGATGTGCTATTATCAGTTTCACATTTTATCTGGTATTTAACATTGTAAATTTTGGTGAAGGCAGACCTGGTGTCTTTACCACCTCTTTAATAAACATTTAGGTTTAAAATGTGTTAGCCTGTGCAACCTTGTCTTGCTTTGGTTCATATTATTATATATGGAGCCCTATCTCTTTAAGTGCAAAATAATTATTTGAGACTGTTAGCACCTTTTCTTGTCTATATATATATATATATATATATATACAGGTAGGAAAACCTTTTATCATAACTGCTTGGGATCGTAATAGGTTTGGATTCAGAATAGTTTGGATTTAGAATATTGCATCTGTAAAATTGGACAGTTGTGGAGAGGGGATGGGACGAAATATCAACAACAATATCTTATGTAGTTTTAGGCAATAAGTTTTAAGTCAGTTATACAGCTTATTTAGCAACCTAAATGTAGTTTTAATTTCATTTTAATACGTTGGATAAATAGTACCCTCAGAAAATATTTTAATATTAAAGGGACAGTATACCCAAATGTTGAAGCATTTGAAATTGATGCAGCATAGGTTGTAAAATCTGATTAGAAAATATTACCTGAACATCTCTAAGTTAAAAAAGGAAGATATTTTACACCCCACTGTAATAAACTTATTATCAGCCAAACAGAATGCTTAGTCCCAAGACTTGCAATGGAGTGGGCATCTGGCATGTGCAGGGTACAGTCATGTTTATTGTCCTATTTAGTTTCAAGGAAGTTTACTATGAAATCCAATGAGATTTAAGGTAAAGTGGCATGATCTCAGCACTGCTGATGCTGATTGGCTTATTGTTTTTGTTTTTTTCCATTTTGCAGCTAAACTGTACTGTTCACAACTGTGTCACAGAACATATAATCCTTTGAGCTGAAGAAATCATGAGCAGCAACGATTAAACTAAGCTCCACAGATCTTATGTGTGATAAGCCTAGTATAACCAAGAGAGGCAAAAGGGAAGGCAGTGGTTACTTATACATATATGTTGCTATTAATGTTCACTCTCTTAATGTATGCACATAATTTCGAAGCCCTTGGAAGGCTGCCTCTTATCTGATCGCATCTGACAGTTTTTAACAGCTGAGAGGACGTTAGTTCATGTGTGCCATATAGATAACATTCAGCTAGATTACAAGTTGTGGTGTTTATGGCGTGCGTCACTAATATCATGTGCTTATTTTCATTGCCACACTTTTCATAACGTAGGTATTACGAGTCTGAAAGAGAACCTCGTAGAGTATCGCGTAACATCGAGTACCACGTTTATTTCCCAAGCATAATCACGGACGCGTAATGGATTCTCCCATAGAGATCAATGCAAACTGAAGATACACAGATTGTTTTCACCATAACACTCGATCTTGCGAGAACTACACACTGCTCTGTTTATATTATGTATATAACATAATGGACAATAAAAACATCAGCGTGAAATGTACAAACAACAATTGCTCACGCAACATAGCACATATGCATTCAACATTCATAATCATAAACAACAAATACTATGCAACATTTACACTAAACGAGGAAAAGGAAAATATGTTTGGAGATAACAAATTTGAGAATGTTATGCAAAATGATCAAGTTTATAATGATAACAAGGTGTGTGTGTGCGCTAACAGCTAGGGGGTAAACCGTAGGAAACCTCTACAGGTGGTCTCTAAGATAAAAAGTATGTATAATACGTGAAGTATGAAAACAATCCTTTTGGATTAAATAAAATAAATAAATTATAACTACAATGAAAGTATATATATAGCATTGGTTATATAAAATTGTATTTAAAAACAAACATAGATATATATTATGACCGGTCATACAAAAAACAATAAAAGAATATAAAACAAATAGATTAGAACTTAAAATATGGAACATTGATAACCACTTCAATAATTAACTGGCAAAAATAGCCAACTTTGATGTCAATAAACAAGGAGAGAATGTCAGGCATATGCATATCCCCTATTGATGAAAAAAATGTTGTCTCTAGTTCTGTAGAGTAGGGGTTGCACTAAGTGATATCAATAATCCAACCTTGTTATAATAGATAAACCTTATATTAGCAAAGTTCGTTGTAGATCCAAGACCAGAAGTTTATATACCGATATTTCAATTGATGGTTTATGTTTTTATAGTGTTACATATAAAACAGGTGAAGAGGTGTACCAATAAACCAAACTACAGGGCTGCTACACCTCCGTGTGCCTACCTGCTCCCCTCTGAGCTTGATACGATCCTCTCGTGGTTAAGACACAGGTGTCCGTTGCAGCTCCGTGTAGCTGGTGGACGTCACACTGATGACGTTGGTACTAACAGAAAGAAGATCCGTGTTGAAGCCAAAATCCTTTACTCTGTGCAGAGTGTTTTTTTGGTTGAAAAGTAGTTCCTTGGTGTTAATCTGTTGTAATCATTCAAATCAGTAATTGTAATATTAGTCATATGACACTGCACTATTCCCATCAACGCGTTTCACCATTTACAATGGCTTTATCAAGATCTATTTTGTTATAATTAGATGCTATATATATCTCATTAGTAGTAATATATTTATTTATTTATTTAATCCAAAAAGGATTGTTTTCATACTTCACGTATATACATACTTTTTATCTTAGAGACCACCTATCGAGGTTTCCTACGTTTACCCCCTACCTGTTAGCGCACACACACACACACCTTCATTATCATTATACACTTGTTTTTGTGCTTTCCTGCCTTTATGGGAGCAGAATAGTGTATGTGCAGGGGTTAGATTTGCGCACCATTTGCTTTTGCTATTTTTTGTATGCAAAACGATCACTATGACATCATAGCATTATACACATTCCACAAAAACATATGTGCATTTACATACTCAATATGAGCATTGCGCAAATTAAAACACTACACATACAAATAAAAAATAAAGCATACCTGAACTTCGTTTACTATTGCAAACCAATACTGTGATATATGAAAAGATAATCCATTAGCTGGTAAGAAATATAATATTTATTAGAATAGTAAGATTAGAAATATTTAGGAAGCAGCAGGTTTTAACATAGAAAAAAAATGCTACTATATACATTACTAAAAAGGTGGATTGTTTTTTTATACATATATGTTACCGATGGCTATAGCAGAGGTGACCATATTTCCGGTTTAAAAAGGGGACACATATGAAAAATACATGACAGATGTCAGGGATTATTTTAAAGGCTGTTTAAAGAAAATGTAATGTATTGATCAGTTATGTGTCCCATTAATTAAAGCATCAAAATGGTCAGCCTACCCTATAGCAAGATATCGTTGGATAATTAAATCTAATCACAAATAATAGAAAGAGATTAATCATCTAAAATGTGTGCATTACACACAGTGATTCTTTTGTTATACTACTACATAAGATGGTAAAGAAAATTTGAATATTTGTGCTGCCAACATTAAGATAAGTAGTATTTTTTAAATATATTATATGTGGTATGTTGATTGTCAAAAGGAAATAAAATAAAAAGTACATTATGAATGCATATCCATAAATTAAGGAATTGGTGGTCAGCATCACTTAAGGATTATCAACATAAAAGATATTTTAATAGAAATTACATTATAAAATAAGTGAAGAAAAAAACATTTGAATACATTATTTTTATGATAAAGTATGATTTTATGAATATCATAAAACATAAATAAATAAGATAACTTTATATATAATCAGAATGAGAAAACAGCCCCTTTGGAGCCATCTGAACAAGGTGACATAGTGCAGCACAGACCAAGAGAGGAGTTGACAAGTGCAAACAAAGGCCAACACAGCCCCATTGGAGACATCTGACAAGTGACATTGGTGCATCACAGTCCTTGGAGGGAGTTGACTAGGGCAAACAAAGGCCAACACAGCCCCTTTGGAGCATCTGACAAGGTGACATAGGTGCATCACAGTCCTTGGAAGGAGTTGACCAAGGGCAAACAAAGCCTACACACCCCTTGGAGCCATCTGACAAAGTGGACATAGTGCATCACAGTCCTTGTAGGGAGTTGACAAGGGCAAACAAAGCCAACATAGCCCCTTTGGAGCCATCTGGACAAGGTGACATAGGGCAGCACAGACCAAGAAGGGAGTTGACAGAGCAAACAAAGGCCAACACAGCCCCATTGGAGACATCTGACAAGGTGACGATTGTGCATCACAGTCCTTGGAGGGAGTTGACAAGGGGCAAACTAAGCCAACACAGCCCCTTTGGGAGCCATCTGACAAGGTAAACATAATGCATCACAGTCCTTGGAGGAGTTTACAAGGGCAAACAAAGGCCAACACAGCCCCTTGGGAGCCATCTGTACATAGGTGACATAGTGCATCACAGTCCTTGGAGGGAGTTTGACAAGGGCAAAACAAGAGGCCAACAGCAGCCCCTTGGGAGCCATCTGACAGGAGACTTAGTGCATCACAGTCCTTGGAGGGGAGTTTGACAAGGGCAAACAAGGCCAACACAGCCCCTTTGGAGCCATCTGGACAAGGTGACATAGTGCATCACAGTCCTTGGAAGGAGTTGACAAGCCAAACAAAGGCCATCACAGCCCCTTGGAGCCTTCTGACAAAGTGACATAGGCATCACAGTCCTTGGAGGGAGTTGACAAGGGCAAACAAAGCCCGAACTAGCCCCTTTGGAGCCATCTGACAAGGTGACATAGTGTATCACAGTCCTTGAAGGGAGTTGACAAGGGCAAGCAAAGGCCAACATAGCCCCTTTGGAGCCATCCTGACAAGGTGACATAGTGCATCACCAGTCCTTGGAGGAGTTGACAAGGCAAACAAAGCCCAACATAGCCCCTTTGAGCCATCTGACAAGGTGACATAGTTCATCACAGTCCTTTGGAGGGAGTTGACAAGGGCAAACAAAGGCCAACGCAGCCCCTTTGGGAGCCATCTGACAAGGTGAGCATGGTGCATCACAGTCCTTGGGGGGAGTTGACAAGGGCAAACAAGAGGCCCAACATAGCCCCTTTGGGAGCCATCTGACAAGGTGGCATAGTGCATCACATTCCTTTCAGGGAGTTGACAAGAAAAATAAAGGCCAACATGGCCCCTTAGGTATAAATCTGATAAGGTGAAATAGTGCAAACAGGCACAACAATAAAAACAAAATTGGCCAAATGGCAACAAATATAAAGGAACAACATAACAACATGTGGATGGAGGAGTAATTTGCTCTCCCTCCGTTCAGCTCCCGGATCCCTCCACTTACTTTGGGCATCAGCATCACCTTCATCATCTGAGCCCCTCCAGCTGCGGCTTGATGCATTGCTTCTAACTGCATATTCAGACTAGAGTCATGTGATGAAGCCACAGCTGGATAACATGGTGTCATGCATCCTTACCAGCAACTGAGTCACAACCTAAACAAAAAAGAATATTACAAATTAATATTAATTAGAACATAATAAAACACAATAGCAAAGAGACATTGTACTAATTAAAATACAAATCATTATAATAATAATACATGCTATAAAGAAGAGAGAATTACACATTAAATATGTTCTTCATAGATAAACCATTAAGATATGAAGAAAACTCAAAACCCTATCAATCAGAAAAATATTATTTCTTTAGTTTATGGCACACTGTGAATAGGGCGGTGATAACAAATACAAAATATTGGCATATAGTGTATACATAATATACAGTATATCCAACATCTAGGCATTATCATTTAGATATTATAAAATCAGGATGCTGATTTCATAAAAATGTAAATTGGAAACATTTACATTAATAAGATAAAGAAAAGTTTATAAATAAAAATTCCCATTCTAACTAAATCAATTTATGTATAATTAGATCAGTATAATGTCCCTTTAAGAATGTATGTCTAATGTTGATTTTTAATGATACTCACATCGTGGCTGGGAAGGGTGGGGATTAGGGTAAAGGTGTTGGTGGGGAGGGATGGGGCGAGGGGGGGGAATGGGGTTCCTGCTGCACAGCTGGGGAGTCTGGAGCCTGGTGAATTGGTGGCTGTGCAGGTGGGGTAGGAGCAGATGGGCCAAAATGGCAGAGCGCGAGGAGGGCAGGGATTTGTTTTGAAAAAGGGCGGGAGAGGGGTCAGGATGGAGGGCCGGGATAGGGGTCAGGATGAGAAGGGCCAGGAGAGGAGTCAGGATGGGAAGGCCGGTAGAGGGGTCAGGATGGGAAGGGCTGGGAGAGGGTGTCAGGATGGGAAGGGGCTGGGAGAGGGGTCAGGATGGGAAGGGGCCGGGAGGCTGATCCCGAAGTGGGAAGTTCCATCTGAAATATATAATTATAATTTTATAAATACATATATTATATATAATATATTATTATCTTGAAAATAAATCATTATTCACCATCATTTAAATCTGTATACATTGTTCTCATAAAATATTTCTACAAAGTCACAATAATGACTATGTTTAAATGTATTGATTGATTTGAAGCAAGTCTAATTAATAATAATATGTAATTGATCCTTGAAACTCTGATTGTTCACTGATATTTTTCATGGAATGTTTGATCAATACATTAAAAAGCATATTTTCAAAGTCAATATTATGTGTTAATCTTTATGATTTTACAATATGACATTTTTTTTATTATATATCAGTACGCATGTATGCATTTGAGATTGAAACGCCATAGAGTTATTTTAGACACATGCCCGTTGATTGACTTTGGAGACTCCCAAAAATTGGATAATATGGGAGTGTATAATATGATCAAATCAAAATGGCCACTCCACATAGCCTTTGAAACAAGGTAATCACTGATTACCATATAGATTAAAATGATTGCCTTTGTAATCTTAAATAGAATTATTTTAAGCTTGATGGTTCAATCAATTACTATTCAGTATCTATACACGGTAGATACTACCGTTCACATTAAATATTAAGAATAGAATGGTTATCTATCTGACATTACTTTTACAGAGTATGTTTTGTGAATATCTCTTTTACATTAGGATTAAATGTATGTCATTCCAATATTAATAGACATATTCAGAATTGCATTTTTTAGGTTAGAGAAATATTAATGTTTGTTTGAGTGAAATGGACCGTCTACACATAAATCATTTTCAAATCTCTTTACATATCATACATCATGAAATTAAATCAATGATTTTCAATAGGATTACGTTTTATGTATTCTTAGAAGTGGCTGAAGCTCAGAACTATGATGACATAATGAGATGGTCTGCATCTAGGCACTCAGATGAATAGCAATGACTGTCTGTACAATCATATGATGATTATTGGGTGTTTGGATGATATCATTCATGACAATTCATACATAAATAGGAAAATAAATCAATAATTTCTATGTTCATGCTGCATGCTATAGAAAGTGGGGCAGTAGTGTATTCGAAAAATAATACTACGTTATATACATGTTATATATATTTGACGTACCATCAGACTCCAAGGTAGCCACTTCCTCCTCCATCTCACATGTAACATCAATATCTGTAAAACATAATATGTTGTGTACATGTTAAAATCAAATATTATAACATTGGTTACTGGTGCTCAAGGGCACACATCAATGTTGCATTAAAGAGATACTGAACCAAAGTTAGGAATTTCATAATTTTGATGGAGCATGCTATTGAAATAAAATATATAATTATCAATGATTAATAATTAAATGTGATTGTATTTTGAAAATACGGAAAAAAGCATAGTACACGGAACATTTAATAGTTATGTGTATATTGCTTTGATGATTGTTGTCTACATTTATACAAAATATCAACATGTGCTAGTCATGTTCTGAAGCACAAAGTGTAGACTAAGAAGCTTAAGATCTTAATATTAAACTAATATATATATATATATAATATATATAATTAGAGGAGTACATTATAAGTTTTATTCAAATGGAATGCTTCATCATAATCATGATCAGAATATTTCTGAAAAAGACACCTTTAAGGACGTATGAAAGAGACAATGGACTTACCAGAATCCTTCAAAGGCAGCTCTGCATTAGTGCTGGATCCCTCCAAGCCTGTCACAATAACTATATCTATTAATGATATAAATAAATATTATGTAACGCAATTTGTATATCAGCTTTAAATATACATATTTGGTATTCTAAAATAACATTATTCAAAACTATTTTAAAATATATATTTTGAAATGTAAAGACTAGTCCACTAATATGAAAAATAAATTATTTAGTTCATCAAGGTGAGTGGAAAGAAAATGATGTTTTTCACATATGTCAGATTTCTTAAAATATTAGACAGCCAATTCTTATCATATTAATCTATGGCATATCTAAAAATAACTATTGGTCCCTGTTTTTAAAATAATTCAGACAGACAACACTTTGAATAACAACTGTGACTACTAGAGCATAATACATGTAGCACATATATAAATTTGTGCAATGTACAGTAATCTGGTTTCAACACATATTGATCACAATACAAGATATAAGATATATTTTAAACTATGTTATCATGGTGCTGTTAGAATATGCTTATATATAAAGGTAGTCAGAGAGTAAAGATGTGATTTAAATCACAGTATAATGATTAATAAAGATATTTTTTATATTTAGATAAATTCAATATCAATATTTGAGAATGTCACTCTAAAGGAATTGTCTATTCCATATGTTTGATGTCTATCTATCTATATATTGGGTACTTATAGATTGCAAACTAATCACCCGTGAGGGTCTTAAGATGCTAAGGGAAAAGCAGATAGGAGGATGGGGGAGGGGGTGGGCATTCAGTCGAAAAGACAGGTTTTGAGGTCCTTTCTGAACTTTGTAAGGGAGGTGCAGCGGGAGGGTGTTCCTTGTCTTTGCTGCCATGTGGGAGAAGGATCTTCCGCCCACTGTGGATTTGCTGATGCGGGGGATGACTTGGTCGGCTGATCAGAGTTGTCTGGTGTAGAAATTTACACGATCATTGATGTTTTCAGGTCGGATGTTGTGTAGAGCCTTGAACGCATGTGTAAGGAGCTTGAAGGGTGATTCTCTTGTTGATGGGGAGCCAGTGAATGTTCCTTAGGTGTTCAGTGATGTGGCATTGGAGAGGGATGTCGAGGATAAGTCTGGCTGAGGCATTCTACATATGCTGGAGTCCTCTTTTGGAGTTTGATGGTGGAGCCGGTGTAGATTGTGTTGCCGTAGTCCAACTGGCTGCTGACGAGGGCGTGGGTGACTGTTTTCTTGGTTTCGGTAGGGATCCAATATTTTTCATAGCAGGTGGAGAATGTGGAAGCATATTAAGGTGATGGCATTGATTTGTCAGTCCATGGAGAGTGAGGAGTCCAGAATGAAACCTAGGGGCCATGTAGATGTTGAAGAGGGTGGGGGCTCAGCAAAGAGCCTTGCAGTACATCGCAGTTGATTGGGTGTGGGTTTGGAGGAGAAGGGCGGGAGTCTGACTTTCTGGGTCCTGCCGTGAGGAAGGAGGTGATCCATTCCAGGGCTTTGCTGCAGATGCGGGCACCATGTAGGTGGGGTGCAGAGGGTGTTTGTGGTCGACAGTGTTGAAAGCTACTGAGAGGTCTAGCAGGATGAGGGCGGCAGTTTCTCCTCGGTCGAGCATCGGCATGGATGTCATCTGTGGCAGTGAGGAGGTTGGTCTCGGTGCTGTGGTTGCTTCTGAAACCAAATTGGGAGTGGTCCAGGGTGTGGTTGGCCTCAATGTGGGTCAATAAGTTGCAAGTTGATGGACTTCTCTTGACTTTGGCTGTAAAGGGGAGTAGTGAGACGGGCGTAGTTCATCGGGTCCGTGGGGTCTGCCGAGGGGTTTCTTCAGCAGGGGTTTTCAGTTCTGCGTGCTTCCAGACATCCGGGAAGGTGACGGTTTTGATGGAGCAGTTGATTGTGCAGCGGCAGATCACGGGCGATGGTGTCGCTTGCTTTGTTGAATATGTGATGGGGGCATGGTCCGAGGGTGTCGTTGGATGTAGGGGAGTGGGTGGTGGCGTTGAGTTATGTGGCGTGAAACTGTCATAGATGTCGAGGCTCTTGCGGTGGGAAGTGTGCAGAGAGGGTATTGCAGAGGTCCTAGGAGGGTGGGATGTTGGTGGTGTCACTGTTGGTTTAGAGAATTCCTTGATGATGGAAAACTCCTTGCTGTTGTGTGCGTTTGAGTTGATTCTGTCTTGGATGGCTGGTTTTTTTGGCATTTTTTATGAGGTGGTGGTGGGTGGTGATTGCTTCCTTAAAGGCAGCTTTTTCCAGAAGGGTTTTGTTGGATCTCCAGGTTCTTTCCAATCGTCTGTGGTGCGTTTGGAGTCCTGGAGGGGTCAGGGTGAACCAGCTGGCCTTGTTGATGGTTTGGTGCTGGACGTTTTTTTTGAGGTGGGGCGCTGGTGTTGGAGCAGTCTGTAATCCAGCGGTGGAGGTTGTGGGTGGAGGAATTGTCATCTGTGGAGGTAGGTGGGGAGGATTTGTTTAGGGTGTAGTAGTCTTGGGTGATGTTGTTTCCAGTTTCTGCGGGGCGGGTGGTACTTTCGGAGGTGGGTGGTGGGTTTGTTGAAGGAGAAGTGTATGCAGTGGTGGTCAGTCCAGAGGAGTTAGGTGATGTGATTGACTGAGATGTGGTTGCCTGAGGAGAAGATCGGGTCGATGGTGTGGCCCGGCTGCGTGGGCTAGTTTACGAGTTGCTTCAGTCTGATGGTTCCAAGGTTTTCCAGGAGGGTGGAGGTGTTGTGATCATTGGGGTTGTCAAGATGGAAGTTGAGGTCACTGAGGAGAATGTAGTCCATTGAGGCGAGGGCATGGGGTGTGATGTGGTCAGTGATGGAGTCGCAGAAGGCAGGACAAGGTCCGAGAGATCTGTAGATGAGGGTGCCATGGAGGGTGGTGTTGGGGTTGATCTGGATCTTGAAGTGTAGGTGTTCTAGGCCTTGTGAGTGGTCAATCGGAGCCTTGTGGAGGATGGTGATGGGTATTGCAGTGGTGATGTCCGGCGCTGATGCAGGGTTCAGACAGGTCTCGGTGAGGAAAGCGACATCTGGGGAGGTGGAGTGTAGCAGGTTCCAGATTTCGAGGGCGGGATTGTGGATGAAGCGGGAGTTGAGGAGGATGCAGTTGAGGTAATTATGGCTGTTTTGGGTGGGTAAGTTGGTTGGGTTGTGGTCCAGAGGGAGGGGAAGGAGCAGTTGTGGCAGGTGAAAGGTCCGAAGGTGTTGGTCGGGGATGCGTGGTGGGCAGGCGGATGATTTGCTGGTGTTGAGCCAATGGAGGGTGATGACATCATAGTGGCGGCAGTTTTTGGAGCCAAGGTTCATGGCATTGGGTCTGGTCAGAGCACGGATGGGCTCTGATGGGGCTTGCCTTTTGCGCCCCTTTGGCACACCAGTGAGCACCATTAAATACAGCAGGAAAGGTGGGTGGGCTGGTTAGCTGGATAGGGGGTAGGTGGTAAAGAAAACAGAGAAAAATACACGATACAGCAAAATGCAGCAAAAATACATAGGGAGAATGGAGAGAGAACTTACTTCAGTGGTGCTGGGAGCACCATTAATACAGCAGGAAGGGTGGGGGCGGGCTGGTTAGCTGGGGGGGTAGGTGTTACAAAAACAGAGCAAACAACATACAGCAAAATACAGCAAAAATACATATGGGGAAGGGAGAGAGAACTTACTTCAGTGGAGCTGGGAGCACCATTAGATACAGCAGGAAAGGTGGACGGGCTGGTTAGGCTGTATAGGATTGTAGGTGTTAAAAAAACAGAGCAGACACATACAGCAAAATACAGCAAAAATACATAGGGAGAAGGGAAAAAGAACTAACTTCAGTGGTGCTGGAAGCACCATTAATACAGCAGGAAATGTAAACAGGTTGGTTAGCTGGATAGGGGGTAGGTGTTAAAAAAACAGAGCAAACACAATACAGCAAAAAACACATAGGGAGAAGGAGAGAATTGGATAGAGCATGCAATTTCCATCAAATATATAATTTCATCCTATCATCATGAATATTTAATTCTCCTTCTCTCTTAATGATAAGAAGAAAATATCAAAGCATATAATATGAAATCAATTATGTTATTTGATGAACACATGACTAACCAAATATTCTGTGAAAATAATAATTGTAAATTCATCTTCTGTCTATACTCTAACATGTATTGTTTGTTTTGATATTAAAGTTAGGTTCAGAATGGAGATCCATATCTATATCTAATTATCTATCTATCTATATAATCTATATCTATATATCTATATACACATAATTTAAAATTAATCACATTAAAATGTCAAGAGTTGACTTGCATAGTAACATTTAAAATTAGACAAAATAATGTCTAATATCCAATTTTGTTTAAAGATTCCTAATTATTCAATTGTATGAGGGACATAATTTAATGTAATATTTAATGTCCCTTCAAAAATTAATATACCTAAATGTCAACTATGAAATGTATTCCTTTATCTGTATGATTGATCACAATCTGAGTCCTCTCTAGCATAAAGTAGGGGAAATATATATTAAATAAATGTCTATAAAAATAGGACATGGTGAAAATTGTCAGACACATTCAATATATTATGAATTTGTTTCACATTATTCCTCCTATGATTCTAAATAGCATGCATTGTGCAAACTAACCTGGATGTATGCTGTTTAAAAGTCAATTCTATTCAAACTATCAGTTTATCTTCATTATGTGTCATATTCATCACTTTCCAAATAGAGGATTGTGAAATACCATCTAAAAGAAATTAGGAAACATAATTGTTTCCTATAGGATGTATCCTGCATCCCCAGTCTTCTTCCAGATAATTGTATACACTTACCATGTGAACGTGTCATTTTAATGTTTTTCGAAGTCAGCACAGTTGAAAGACAATGCCACAGACATGATCACTTGGTATTCTTCACTTTCAGTCTGGTATTCTTTCACTTCAGTCTGGTATTCTTCACTTTCAGTCTGTAGATGAAGTCAATCTCCCTAATGGAAAATAAAGTGTAAATCAAATCTGTAATAAAATGTTACATAGTTTCTGCATCCCTCCCCCTAACTATTTCCTAACAATCAAGTGTGAAGCAGAGTCACATAAATTGTGCATACTCAACCTCTGATGTATCTCTTTGCTATCTGTCACATTAATCCATTTCAGACTATATAAAATCTAATAATGTCTAAACTGAGTAAGACATGTAAACTAATTGTGTGCCATATGATGGATCAGGGGGGCAACCCCCTCCCCCCATCTGGATCCATACAATGTGTATACTTACAATGTGAAGGTGTCTTTATACGTTTTTTGAAGTCAGCACAGTTGAAAGACAATGCCACAGACATGATCACATTGGTATTCTTTACTTTGTCTATAGATGAAGTCAATCTCCCTAATGTAAAATAAATTGTAAATCAAATATCTAAACAAATTGTACATAGTTTTTCATCCCTCCCCTAACACCACCTATTTCCTAAAATATTTATAGCAAATAATGTATTGTATTTGTTTATTATGTATATTAGATAAATTATGTTGTTCAAAAATGATCTGTGATTTAATTGCCTCCATAAATAATCTAAAAGAGGGGGATTCTTGTTTTTCCAATTTTTCAAAACCAGGTTTCAAACCACTGCAATAACAGTATTAATCAAATCATGACATTGTACATCTGAAATAAAAAAGAAACTATTTCTTGCTCAAAAAGAAAGTGTTCTGGTATAATTTCATTAATCAAAAATTTACTTTCTGCCATAGCTGTCTCACTTTTGGGCAATACCAAAAGCAATGAAACGGGTCCACTGCAGGAAGATGATATTTGTAACAAAAACCAGGAAGCTAATCTTTTTGGTGAAATATACGCATTATTAAGAAGTTTTAAGTGGGATTCCTTCCAGGAAGAAGAAAGGGGAGCATCATGTATCCACTAAATACCTTTTTTTTTTTTTTTTTAAATAAACCTTTATTGAAAATCGGCATCAATACAATATAACATGCGACTTAAGGACAATGTTATGTGGTTACAACCCTTATAATTAAAATAGTCCATTAAGGATCCATACTCTTAGACTGATACATTTATGCTGGATTCCCTCTGAAGTGGAAATAATATCCATAAGGTTCATAGTCGAGCCCAGCGAGAGAAGCAACCTGTGTCACCTCTCTTTTTGCTTTTAAGTCCCTTACAAATGTTGCCGATTATGTGGCTAAGGATAAATAGATTTATATATTTTGATGCCAATATACATAACAATATTTAATAAACAAGCTATACCATTCTTACTTTCAACATTTGCTACCTATTTGGCATGAGTTTACCATATAACATTAGGGTTAGGGGGAGGAGGAGGGAGGGCAAGTGAGGGGGGGTTGTCTGGCCGGAAAGCACTTCTTGCCTTATGGGGTATCGAGTGGGTCGGAGTTTCCCACCGCCACTGAAGCGTGGGATAGAATTTCCCAGTAAAACTGGACTTCATGGAAGAAGGCTGTTTCCATTTCTATAAAAGGAATACTCCTCCACTGACAAGAGTTCTGAGGTGTGGAGAATCCACTCCTGTATTGTGGGAATTTGTGTGGATTTCCAATTACGGGCAACAAGTGCCTTCGCACTGTTCAGGATGATTTGCAATAGTTTCCATCTAATTTTACAAACTTTATCCAGTTTATAATTTAAGAGGGCAGTAAGGGGTGTTAGTCTGAATGTTGCTTCCATTAATTCCTTGAGGAGTAGTTCTACCCCCTTCCAAAAAGGGGAAAGCAAGTGGCATTGCCACCATATGTGTGTCATCGTTCCAATGGCCCCACACCCTCTCCAGCAAGTAGCACCCGCACCTGGGTAGATTTGTTTAATTCTTTCTGGTGTGAGGTACCAGCGGAACAGAACCTTATGGTTCTGCTCTAGGGTTCTGGGTATGGATGAGGACTTAGATGAGGACTTAGATGTGTGATGGAGGATATTCTGCCATTGCTCTTCGGAAAACTCCATCCCCAACTCCTTCTGCCAATGTAGCCTGTAGGAGGTAGCACCAAAGGCACGTCTAACATTTTTTTTGCTATTGATAGAGATCCACGAGGAGCAGTGCCCGATAAGCACAACCTCTCGAAGTGGGTCAGATCTCTAAGTAGGCTGTCTCTGTGAGGTGAAATTTTCAATAAGTCTGTCAGCTGGGCATATTTAAGCCATGGGGAGAAGCTTCCCCCCGCAGTGTCTGCTAATTGTGTGCGTGTCTTTAAAGTATCATTAGAAACCAAATTGGCGAATGGTATCGTGTTTTCCATACCCTTAGGGTGAGGTTTTTCTGCTAACATGCCTCCCACAAATTCTGCATTGTATGAGATTGGTGCCATTGGGGATATGGGGGAAGAAATTCCCTTTGTTTTGGCTTGTATCCGGTCCCAGGTTTTAAAGAGGTGGCCATATAGTGGGGTTGTTCTGGCAAGGGGGGGCCTGGCTGAGTGTTTAATCCAGCTAAGGGGGCCTATACTGGGTGATTTTAAAAGAAAAGAGTCGATAGATGCCCACACCTTATTGTTTGTCCGGTCGTGCCACTCAATTATCCTTTGCATTACAACAGCCCGATAATATGACAGCACTGAGCGCACTCCCAGTCCCCCGGTGCCTAGTGGAGTTAGTATAACTTTTTTGCTAATACGAGGTTTAATGTTACCCCAGATAAATGAGTTTAGCATTGATTGTAATTGGTTAATATATGTGATTGGCAGATGAATCGGTACAGTTTGCATTACATAAAGTATCTGTGGGAGGCCAGTCATCTTTACCGCTTGTATCTGTCCCCACCATGAGAGCGGTTTATTCTGCCAATTATCTAGTTCTCTTTTAAGTCTATGCATAATGGGTATGTTTTTGAATAATTTACTACTAACTGGTGTGAGGTGGATCCCAAGGTATTTGATTTTGTCATAGTTTAATTTATAGGGGCAGCAGTTTCTTAAAGCTTCAAAGAGCTGTTTTTTCATGTTGATGTTTAGGATTCCTGACTTTTGTGCATTAATAAGGAAATTAGAGTGGGCACTAAATCTGTCAAACTCTTCTAATAAATACATCAGTGAAGTGTTTGGAAAAGTTAAGAGGATTAGGACATCGTCCGCATAGAGTGTTAATTTAAATGTGTTGGGGGCCAAGTTCAATTCCTGTAATTTTGGGATTATTTCTAATGTGTGAGGCTAACACCTCCATCGACATTGTGAAGAGGAGCGGGGACAGGGGGCATCCTTGCCTTGTTCCATTTCCTATCTTAATGCTATCTGAAAGTATGCCATTGGCTTTAACCCTCGCAGAGGGTTGAGTGTATAAGCTAAGGATTCTGTGCATCATTATGTCACCTATGCCAAAGGCGGACAGACAGGAGTGTAAAAATTTCCAGTCGAGCCGGTAGAAAGCTTTTTCAGCGTCAGTTGATATTAAAATCGAAGGGGTTCCCAACCGGCTGGCCTGCTCTATTAATTGGATAACCCTAATGGTGTTATCACGTGCTTCCCTCCCAGGGATGAACCCTGTTTGGTCCACATGAATAATTTGGGAGAGGATTGAGTTTAGATGCATCGCTAATATTTTTGCATATACAGGGAGTGCAGAATTATTAGGCAAATGAGTATTTTGACCACATCATCCTCTTTATGCATGTTGTCTTACTCCAAGCTGTATAGGCTCAAAAGCCTACTACCAATTAAGCATATTAGGTGATGTGCATCTCTGTAATGAGAAGGGGTGTGGTCTAATGACATCAACACCCTATATCAGGTGTGCATAATTATTAGGCAACTTCCTTTCCTTTGGCAAAATGGGTCAAAAGAAGGACTTGACAGGCTCAGAAAAGTCAAAAATAGTGAGATATCTTGCAGAGGGATGCAGCACTCTTAAAATTGCAAAGCTTCTGAAGCGTGATCATCGAACAATCAAGCATTTCATTAAAAATAGTCAACAGGGTCGCAAGAAGCGTGTGGAAAAACCAAGGCACAAAATAACTGCCCATGAACTGAGAAAAGTCAAGCATGCAGCTGCCAAGATGCCACTTGCCACCAGTTTGGCCATATTTCAGAGCTGCAACATCACTGGAGTGCCCAAAAGCACAAGGTGTGCAATACTCAGAGACATGGCCAAGGTAAGAAAGGCTGAAAGACGACCACCACTGAACAAGACACACAAGCTGAAACGTCAAGACTGGGCCAAGAAATATCTCAAGACTGATTTTTCTAAGGTTTTATGGACTGATGAAATGAGAGTGAGTCTTGATGGGCCAGATGGATGGGCCCGTGGCTGGATTGGTAAAGGGCAGAGAGCTCCAGTCCGACTCAGACGCCATCAAGGTGGAGGTGGAGTACTGGTTTGGGCTGGTATCATCAAAGATGAGCTTGTGGGGCCTTTTCGGGTTGAGGATGGAGTCAAGCTCAACTCCCAGTCCTACTGCCAGTTTCTGGAAGACACCTTCTTCAAGCAGTGGTACAGGAAGAAGTCAATCCTTCAAGAAAAACATGATTTTCATGCAGGACAATGCTCCATCACACGCGTCCAAGTACTCCACAGTGTGGCTGGCAAGAAAGGGTATAAAAGAAGAAAATCTAATGACATGGCCTCCTTGTTCACCTGATCTGAACCCCATTGAGAACCTGTGGTCCATCATCAAATGTGATATTTACAAGGAGGGAAAACAGTACACCTCTCTGAACAGTGTCTGGGAGGCTGTGGTTGCTGCTGCACGCAATGTTGATGGTGAACAGATCAAAACACTGACAGAATCCATGGATGGCAGGCTTTTGAGTGTCCTTGCAAAGAAAGGTGGCTATATTGGTCATTGATTTGTTTTTGTTTTGTTTTTGAATGTCAGAAATGTATATTTGTGAATGTTGAGATGTTATATTGGTTTCACTGGTAAAAATAAATAATTGAAATGGGTATATATTTGTTTTTTGTTAAGTTGCCTAATAATTATGCATAGTAATAGTCACCTGCACACACAGATATCCCCCTAAAATAGCTAAAACTAAAAACAAACTAAAAACTACTTCCAAAAATATTCAGCTTTGATATTAATGAGTTTTTTGGGTTCATTGAGAACATGGTTGTTGTTCAATAATAAAATTAATCCTCAAAAATACAACTTGCCTAATAATTCTGCACTCCCTGTAGTTTAATGTCAGAATTGAGCAACGAAATGGGTCTGTAATTTTCCACTTTTTGGGGGTCTCTACCCGCCTTTGACAGAACTATGACGTGGGCCTCTAAGTTACTTTTGGACCATGGTACCTTATTGTCTATTGTTGTGAACTTTGAGGTTAGGTATGGGGCTAAGAATTGCCTATATTTTTTATAGTATATATTAGTGAACCCATCATGTCCTGGGCTCTTGCGCAGGGGAAGGGATTTTATCGCTAGGAGTACCTCTTGGGAGGTGATTGGGGTGTCCAACGCCTTGGATACCTCTGTAGGGAGGACCGGTAAACCTGGCCTCTGAGCAGGTTTGTGTCATCGCCCTCTGCGATATACTGTTCTCGCGTCTGGGGGGTTGCTGCCAATGGTGGGTTTGGTAAGTTGTATAAGTTGCTGTAAAACAGCCTAAATTGGTCCACAATTTGGTGGCTACTTAGGGCTTGATGTCCTGTGGGTTCAATTAAACTGTGAATGTAGGAGCTAAGTTTTTGTTCTTTGAGGGTTCTTGTCAGGGATGGTCCCACCTTATTAGAATTGGCTAAGTACACTTTCTTGAGATAAAGCACCTTTGTTTGTGCTTCTTTATATATTAATCTGTTCAGGTCATTCCTCGCCTGTCTCAATTTATCAGCTGTGGCTTTGTCTTGTGGGGACAATTTGTGTTGCTTTTCTATGTCGTGAATATATTGCGTCATGGATCTATATGTCTCACGGTATTGTTTTGACAAACTTGTACTTTATCATTTCCCCCCTGACCACACATTTGTGGGCCTCCCATAGAGTGTGCGGTGAGATGTCTGGTGTGTTGTTAAGTGCAAAGTATTCCTTTAATATTTCCTTCACTCGCGCGGAGAATATAAAATTTTTTAATAGGGATTCGCCAAGCCTCCAAATATAAGGGGATAAAGGTTTGTCTGACCAATACAAGGTGGCTGTGACTGTGGAGTGGTCTGACCAGCTAATTGGCTCTATATCCACATCTCTCACTAAGCTTTAAATGATTTGGTCCGTGAAAATATAATCAATGCGTGAGTAGCATTGGTGTGGATTAGAGAAAAAAGTATAGTTCCGTTGAAATGGGTGTTTGGCGTGCCACGCGTCAATCAAAGTAAGCTTGTGTGTAAGCATCCTAAGGTCCTGTAGGGTCTTAAGGGGAATACTGCCTCGACCTAAGGAGCAATCAATACCTGGCTCAAGTGTCACATTCAGGTCTCCTGCTACAGTTAGGGCTCCTTTTTGGGCCGGAAGTATCTTGTTTGTAACTCTTCTAAAAAATTGTGCTTGTTTAGAATTTGGGGCATAAATATTGACTAGAGTAACTGGTCGATTATAAAGGAGGCCAATAAGGATAAGCTATCTGCCTCTAAGGTCTGCTTCCATGCTTGATAACTGAAACGGAAGTGACCTATGAAACAAAATTCCCACCCCCCATGTTTGCCTACATGTGACACAAAATATGCGGTGGGGAAGTCCCTATTTGAGAACTTAGGTGATTTAACTCTTGGGAAGTGAGTCTCCTGCACAAAGACCAAATCCGCTTTGTATTTTTTAAAACAGGAGAGGGCGACTGATCTTTTTGTAGGTGAATTCAGACCCTTTGCGTTCTGAGAGACAATTTTGATGATGTGTCTCCCCATGTGGAACGAATTTTGTGTCTTTATAGGAGCCATTTTAGGATGCCAATTAAGTGGGGGAGATGTAGATTGTGTGATCCATGATGTCTCCATAGAAATGGGGTATCAGAGTGTTTGTGTCGTGGAATGGGTGGATCTGTTACCTGAAGGTAGGACAATATGTAGCACATGCGAGTCCGGCCAGACCAGGAATGGGAAGGGAGGGATGGGTGTTTCGGTGACGGTAGGTTGAGAGAGGTATATCTGAAATGGTAAAAAGTAAAAGTGAATAAAACAACAAATATAAAACTTAACACATAAACGTGAACATGAAGCATATTATGCTTCTAGCTAACTAACTAGAGGGGGTGTAAGTAGCTGCTACAACTTGTGGTAGCAGATTGGCAATAGAACATATAGCCTTGGGATATGTCGTCTTAGGACGTTTGCCTGGGGCAAACAATCTAACATTTTGATAACATTTGTATAAAGCATCAACAAATTAAATGGTACATAGATAAATCTAGACATTCCATATTATATAGAAAACTAGACATTCCATATTATATTATGGAGGGGAAGGATCAACCAGTAGATACACGAACGGGCACTCTCTCTCCAAAACAAGCCACATAACACTGTGGATTTAGTAAATTGGGATACTTAACGTGAAGTAGACCCATAATTCAGGTAATTGCTTCCTGGCTCTCAGGGGTCTTTTTTTTAGCGTACGGCAGGCTTTTTTTTAGCTTCCTGTAGTGCGGGGAGGTTGGGCTTCGGGATCTTTAGCAGCGAGCAGAAGTCCTCCAAGTCCTCTGATGATCTGTATAAAGCAGTTGAGTTGTCTTTAATCACTTTAAGACAAAAGGGGAAATCCCATCTATAAGGGATTCCAAGATCTCTAAGGTGTAAGGTGAGATATCTGGTCTCCCTTCTTTTGTTTAGAGTCAGCTGACTTAGGTCTGCGTAGAATTGGAGGGCACATCCATTGTATGATATGGGTGATTTCTTCCGTGCCACTGTGAGGATATTTTCTTTATCCCTAAAGCTTGTGAACTTGATGATGATGTCGCTCGGGGGAGCTGTGTCTTTTGGGGGTGGTCTCAGTGCTCTATGGTAGCGGTCCAGTGGATACTCAACCGCATCCACATTGTCCATAAGTTTATTGAATAGAGTTGGTAAATATGGAAGAAGCTCTGGGGACTTTATGTTCTCGGTGACCCCCCTGATTCTGATGTTCTGGCGTCTCCCCCTGTTATCCAGGTCCTCCACCTGGTCCTGTAATTGACTTATTAGGGATGAGTGGTGTGACGTTTGGTGGGACTGAAGATCTAGGAGTTTATCTGTGTGCTCTGCATCTTCTATTTGTGCTATCCTGGAGCCGATTTCGCTTATCTCTTTTCTCACTTCTGATAAGCTAGTTTTTATCATAGAGCTGACTTGACCTATGAACTTATTAAAGTCTTATTTGGATGGCAGGGTCTGCAGGTCTGCTTTTGTTAACATTGTCTCCATAGTGCCCTCTGATTCTGGTTCTGACATCTATGAAGGCAATTTCGCAGTATTTTCGGCTTGTTCTATTATTGCTGTTTCCATAGCTTTGAAGAAGTTATGCACTGTAGGGGCCGTTAAAGTGTTGCTTTTACAAGCTTTTTCAGCTCTGGGTACTCTCCTGGATGTCATAATGGAGATGACCCTTTAGCTTTTAATATATTGTATCAGTATTGGAGGACCTGTGGAAATGACTAATACACTATTGTATATGGTGATAAGTCTTTCTATAGGGCCCACACATTGGAATGTCCATTTTCCTGCTTTCATACACCTAGATTTAGAGTTCTGCGTTAGCCGTCAAAAGCAGTGTTAAGGGGTCCTAACGCTGCTTTTTACCGCCTCGCTGGTATTTAGAGTCAGGCAGGAAAGGGTTTAACGCTCACTTCCCTACCGCGATTCCAGACTACCGCAGATCCCCTAACGCCAATTGCATATCCTATCTTTTCAATGGGATCTGCCTAACGCCGGTATTTGGAGTCTTGGGAGAAGTGAGCGTTAGACCCTCTACCGACAAGACTCCTACCAACAAAAAAAGTCAGTAGTTAAGAGCTTTATGGGCTAACGCGGGAATATAAAGCTCTTAACTACTGTGCTCTAAAGTACACTAACACCCATAAACTGCCTATGTACCCCTAAACCGAGGCCCCCCCACATCGCCGCCAATATAAAAAAAATTTTTAACCCCTAATCTGCCGACCGGACACCGCCGCCACCTACATTATACCTATAAACCCCTAATCTGCTGCCCCTAACATCGCCGACCCCTATATTTATTAACCCCTAATCTGCCCCCCCCCAATGTCGCCGCTACCTAACTACACTTATTAACCCCTAATCTGGCGACTGGACCTCGCCGCCACTATAATAAATGTATTAACCCCTAAACTGTCGCACTCCCGCCTCGCAAACACTATAATAAATAGTATTAAACCCTAATCTGCCCTCCCTAACATCGCCGCCACCTACCTACAATTATTAACCCCTAATCTCCTGCCCGCACCATCGCCGCTACTATAATAAAGTTATTAACCCCTAAACCTAACTCTAACCCTAACCCTAACACCCCCCTTACATAAATATAATTTAAATTAAACAAAATAATATTCCTAAAATTAACTAAATTAATCCTATTTAAAACTAAATACTTACCTATAAAATAAACTCTAATATAGCTACAATATAACTAATAGTTACATTGTATCTATTTTAGGATTTATATTTATTTTACAGGCAACTTTGTATTTATTTTAACTAGGTACAATAGCTATTAAATAGTTAAGAACTATTTAATAGCTACCTAGTTAAAATAAGTACAAAATTACCTGTAAAATAAATCCTAACCTAAGTTACAATTAAACCTAACACTACACTATCATTAAATTAATTAAATAAATGACCTACAATTAGCTAAATTAAAATAGAATAAAATAAACTATTCTATAATACAAAAAACAAACAAACACTAAATTACAAAAAATAAAAAAGAATTACAAGAAGTTTAAACTAATTACACCTAATCTAAGCCCCCTAATAAAATAATAAAGCCCCCCAAAATAAAAAAATGCCCTACCCTATTCTAAATTACCAAGCAACCAGCTCTTTTACCAGCCCTTAAAAGGGCTTTTTGCGGGGCATTGCCCCAAAGTAATCAGCTCTTTTACCTGTAAAAAAAAATCCAACCCCCCCAACATTAAAACCCACCACCCACATACCCCTACTCTAACCCACCCAAACCCCCTTTAAATAAACACTACCCCCCTGAAGATCTCCCTACCTTGAGTCGTCTTCACCCAACCGGGCCGAAGTCTTCATCCGATGGGGCAGAAGAGGACATCCAGACCGGCAGAAGTCTTCATCCTATCCGGGCAGAAGAGGACATCCGGACCGGCAGACATCTTCATCCAAGCGGCATCTTCTATCTTCATCCATCCGACGAGGAGCGGCTCCATCTTCAAGACCTCCGGCGCGGAGCATCATTCCTGGCCGACGGACTAACGACAAATGCCTGGCCTAGGATTCTATCAGCCAATCGGAATTAAGGTAGGAAAAATCTGATTGGCTGATTCAATCAGCCAATCAGATTAAAGTTCAATCTGATTGGCTGATACAATCAGCCAATCATATTGAACTTGAATTCTATTGGCTGTTCCGATCAGCTAACAGAATGCGAGTTCAATACGATTGATTAATTGGATCAGCCAATCGGATTGAACTTCAATCTGATTGGCTGATTGCATCAGCCAATCAGATTTTTTCAACCTTAATTCCGATTGGCTGATAGAATTCTATCAGCCAATCGGAATTGAAGGGACGCCATCTTCGATGACATCCCTTAAAGGAACCTTCATTCGTCGGGAAGTCGTTGGTTGAAGAGGATGGCTCTGTGTCGGCTCCGTTGAAGATGGCTCCCGCTCCGGATGGATGAAGATTGAAGACGCCACCTGGATGAACACTTCTACCGGATGGAGGACCTCTTCTTTGCCGCTTCGATGAAGACTTCTACCGGATCAAGGACCTCCTCTGCGCACCTTGGATGAAGAATTCGGCTCGGCTGGGTGAAGACGACTCAAGGTAGGGGAGATCTTCAGGGGGTTAGCGATAGGTTTTTTTAAGGGGGGGTTTGGGTGGGTTAGAGTAGGGGTATGTGGGTGGTGGGTTGTAATGTTGGGGGGGTATTGTATTTTTTTTACAGGTAAAAAAGCTGATTACTTTGGGGCAATGCCCCGCAAAAAGCCCTTTTAAGGGCTGGTAGAAGAGCTGATTTGTATTTTAGAATAGGGTAGGGAATTTTTTTATTTTGGGGGGCTTAAATTAGGTGTAATAAGTTTAAACATCTTGTAATTCTTTTTTATTTTTTGTAATTTAGTGTCATTTAGTGTTTGTTTGTTTTTTTGTATTATAGAACAGTTTATTTTATTGTATTTTATTTTAGGTAATTGTAGGTAATTTATTTAATTAAATTAATGATAGTGTAGTGTTAGGTGTAATTGTAAGCATTTATTTAGGATTTATTTTACAGGTAATTTTGTACTTATTTTAACTAGGTAGCTGTTAAATAATTCTTAACTATTTAATAGCTATTGTTCCTAGTTAAAATAAATGCAAAGTATCCTGTAAAATAAATATAAATCCTAAAATATCTACAATGTAATTATTAGTTATATTGTAGCTATATTAGGGTTTATTTGATAGGTAAGTATTTAGTTTTAAATAGGATTAATTTAGTTAATTTTAGGAATATTATTTTGTTTAATTTAAATTATATTTATGTTAGGGGGGGTGTTAGGGTTAGGGTTAGAGTTAGGTTTAGGGGTTAATAACTTTATTATAGTAGCAGCGACGGTGCAGGCGGGAGATTAGGTGTTAATAATTGTAGGTAGGTGGCGGCGATGTTAGGGAGGGCAGATTAGGGGTTAATACTATTTATTCTAGTGTTTGTGAGGCGGGAGTGCAGCGGTTTAGGGGTTAATACATTTATTATAGTGGCGGCGAAGTCCGGTCTGCAGATTAGGGGTTAATAAGTGTAGGTAGGTGGCGGCAACATTGGGGGGGGGGCAAATTAGAGGTTAAAAAATATAATATAGGGGTCGGCGGTGTTAGGGGCAGCAGATTAGGGGTTCATAGCTATAATGTAGGTTGCGGCTGTGTCCGGAGCGGCAGATTAGGGGTTAATAATATAATGCAGGTATCAGCGACAGCGGGGACGACAGATTAGGGGTTAATAAGTGTAAGATTAGGGGTGTTTAGACTCGGGGTTCATGTTAGGGTGTTAGGTGCAGACTTAGAGAGAACTGAACGCTGCTTTTTTGCAGGTGTTAGGTTTTTTTTCAGCCCAAAATGCCCCATTGTTTCCTATGGGGATATTGTGCACAAGCACGTTTTTCCATCTTAACGCTACCGTAAGCAACGCTGGTATTGAGGGTTGAAGTGGAGCTAAATTAGGCTCAACGCACCCTTTTTGAGCCTAACGCAGCCCCTCAGACAACTCTAAATACCAGCGTTGTTGGAAGGGTGCGTTGGGAAAAAATCTAGCGGATAGTATGATAAGGGTATTTGGCCTGTAACATTCTTAAAGGCGCTACCAGGTTTTCTCCACAGATAGGGTTATATGGCTGCAGATTCAGTATTGTGCTTACAAAGTATAAGCCATAGGAGCGATGGAGGCCGCCACTGTGAGGAAGTTGTCTTGTATTGGGGCAGCGCGGAATATGTAGACAGGGAATGTAACACTTTATTATATACCACCCGCTTACCCTCCACTCAGACAACACGTGGCGACGTAGCTTGCACTCACCGGCTCCACAACAGTATTCGATTGCACTCTGCGTCTCAGTTAGGAGTTGGTGGTACCTCTATATGTTTCTTACAACCTAGATTGCTTCAGCATAGGCATGGTGCGTATCTCTTGGTAGGCCTCAAAAAAGCCGCGGGAGGCCGCAATGTGTTGTGTCCTGCTGTTCTCGATACCGGGGCTCCTCTGTTACACACCGGATGCGCTTTTGGCTGTTTAAACACTGATGCAGCTTATTTTGGCTCCCGACTCACATAATTGTAGCGCTAGTGAGGTAATTGAGCCAACCACATTTCGGAGCTCTAATTGCTTGCGACCATCTTGGACGCCGGCTAGCTCCGCCCCCCACTTAATACCTTTTTTAATAGTATCTTTGTTCATTTCTTCAAAATACTTAATCCATTGGGATACAAACTGCTCTAAATTTAACTGTCCCTGTTTTGCCAATATAATCTTATATAATAATGATATTGAGTGGTTCCCTTGCCTATATACAGTAGGTTAATAAAATCACTGATTGTTTCAAAGTACTCTGACCAGGTTCCCGTTTGCAGTTTTTATTTATAACTTAATTAAAGATATGCATAAAAACTCTTGTTAGACAGCCTATATTCAAGAGCAATACTCGCAAACGTTCGGATACTAGGCCCCTCATCAAGGAATTGTACAATCATTGATAGGCCTTTTTCAGCCCACCTATTAAATATCTCATACTGAAACCCTGGTTGAAATTCCGGGTGGCCTCTAACTGGTTCGGAAAGCTGATATGTGAAAACGAATCTTCAAGCGTGAGCATAGTTGCTGCCATGCTTTGACCACATTATAAATATTAAATGCTATTTTAATGTTTCCAGAGAGCTGTGGATATGGACAATGTAAAATCGCTTTAAGAGATAACAGGTGTATAAGTTTTTCCTCTAATTTTATATTAGTTAGGTAATTAGAAGAGAGTAGCCAAATCACTCCATACCGTGCAAGTATAGCAATATTATATGCCTTAATATTAGGAAATGCTAGGCCTCCAAATTCCTTAAGCTGAAAAAGTTTTATTATCGATAACATATGTCTATTCTTTTTCCAGAAAAATTCAGCACAAGCCCGATTAAAAGTTTTAATGTCTTTATCCTGGATAAACAATGGTAAATTATTCATGATATATAGTAATTGAGGGAAAAGAATAGATTTGATCAACATCACCTTAGCAGACAGTGAGATTGGAAAAAGACTCCAATGATGTAATTTAGGTATTGCATGTGAAAAAAAGAAGATATATAATTAAGTTTATACCAAATACTATGGTCCTTGTGTAGATTGATTCCAAGATATATAAAGCTATCAACTTCTCTGAAACTATGTTGTCCAAAACTATCTTTATTTTTATGTATCCAAAGAATTTCTGACCTTCCAGTATTCACTTTGTATCCAGAAATTAGACTAAAAATATCCAAAATCCTCAAGGCTATTGGTATATTTTTTCTGGTGTTTTTAAAATATAATAGCAAGTCGTCAGCATATAGTGACAGCACACATTTTTGAGCCCCCAAACTTATTCCCACTAGGTCTTGCCGAAGGTAGATTGCTAAAGGCTCTATGGCACTGTTAAAAAGAAGTGGGCACCCTTGACGTGTCCCTTTTTCTAGCTTGAAAAAAGATGTTTGACTACTGTTAACCAAAATAGCAGAAATGGGGAAATTATATATAGCTTTAATAAAATGTATTAAGTTTCCAAAGAAACCAAAGTTAAGCAACGCATTATATATGTGCTCCCAGATTATAGAATCAAAAGCCTTCTCAGCATCAATTACGACCATTGCTAAATCCTGTTTGAATACAATTTTATCCCTATGTAACTTATTCCAGAAATGCTCAAGAATCATATATGTTCTACGTATATTCTTTGTCAACGATCTGCCTGTCATAAAGCCGGATTGATCCGGGTGAATAATTTCTTGCAGTGGATTTCTTAATCGATTAGCAATAATAGAAGAGAGTAATTTATAATCTGTATTTAGTAGGGGGATTGGTTTATATGACCCAGGATCTGTCGGGTTTTTATCTTTTTTAAGAATAAGAGTGATAATAGATGCTGAGAAGAATCGCACAATTGCTTTTTTTTATGTAATAATCATTAAATAAGCTAGTAAGTATGGGAGCAATCTCTGACTTAAGTAATTTATAAAACTCAGCAGGGAGTTGGTCCGTACCAGGAGCCTTACCCAGTTTAGTTTCTTCTATAGCCTTCAGGAGTTCATCCGGCTTAATGGGGGCATTAATTAACTCAACCTGCTCAGGCGAGACTACAGGGCAAGTAATGCTGTTCCAGAAAATCAGATTACTTTGTAGGTCAATCTCTTTGGATGCATATACAGGGAGTGCAGAATTATTAGGCAAGTTGTATTTTTGAGGATTAATTTTATTATTGAACAACAACCATGTTCTCAATGAACCCAAAAAACTCATTAATATCAAAGCTGAATATTTTTGAAAGTAGTTTTTAGTTTGTTTTTAGTTTTAGCTGTTTTAGGGGGATATCTGTGTGTGCAGGTGACTATTACTGTGCATAATTATTAGGCAACTTAACAAAAAACAAATATATACCCATTTCAATTATTTATTTTTACCAGTGAAACCAATATAACATCTCAACATTCACAAATATACATTTCTGACATTCAAAAACAAAACAAAAACAAATCAGTGACCAATATAGCCACCTTTCTTTGCAAGGACACTCAAAATCCTGCCATCCATGGATTCTGTCAGTGTTTTGATCTGTTCACCATCAACATTGTGTGCAGCAGCAACCACAGCCTCCCAGACACTGTTCAGAGAGGTATACTGTTTTCCCTCCTTGTAAATCTCACATTTGATGATGGACCACAGGTTCTCAATGGGGTTCAGATCAGGTGAACAAGGAGGCCATGTCATTAGATTTTCTTCTTTTATACCCTTTCTTGCCAGCCACGCTGTGGAGTACTTGGACGCGTGTGATGGAGCATTGTCCTGCATGAAAATCATGTTTTTCTTGAAGGATGCAGACTTCTTCCTGTACCACTGCTTGAAGAAGGTGTCTTCCAGAAACTGGCAGTAGGACTGGGAGTTGAGCTTGACTCCATCCTCAACCCGAAAAGGCCCCACAAGCTCATCTTTGATGATAGCAGCCCAAACCAGTACTCCACCTCCACCTTGCTGGCGTCTGAGTCGGACTGGAGCTCTCTGCCCTTTACCAATCCAGCCACGGGCCCATCCATCTGGCCCATCAAGACTCACTCTCATTTCATCAGTCCATAAAACCTTAGAAAAATCAGTCTTGAGATATTTCTTGGCCCAGTCTTGACGTTTCAGCTTGTGTGTCTTGTTCAGTGGTGGTCGTCTTTCAGCCTTTCTTACCTTGGCCATGTCTCTGAGTATTGCACACCTTGTGCTTTTGGGCAATCCAGTGATGTTTCAGCTCTGCAATATGGCCAAACTGGTGGCAAGTGGCATCTTGGCAGCTGCACGCTTGACTTTTCTCAGTTCATGGGCAGTTATTTTGCGCCTTGGTTTTTCCACACGCTTCTTGCGACCCTGTTGACTATTTTGAATGAAACGTTTGATTGTTCGATGATCACGCTTCAGAAGCTTTGCAATTTTAAGAGTGCTGCATCCCTCTGCAAGATATCTCACTATTTTTGACTTTTCTGAGCCTGTCAAGTCCTTCTTTTGACCCATTTTGCCAAAGGAAAGGAAGTTGCCTAATAATTATGCACACCTGATATAGGGTGTTGATGTCAGTAGACCACACCCCTTCTCATTACAGAGATGCACATCACCTAATATGCTTAATTGGTAGTAGGCTTTCGAGCCTATACAGCTTGGAGTAAGACAACATGCATAAAGAGGATGATGTGGTCAAAATACTCATTTGCCTAATAATTCTGCACTCCCTGTATATTTTGATAATAGTTAAAAAAAAATCTTTTTAATGTCAGTAAGTTCTGTATAATTATGCCCGCCCATGGCAATATACTCAATTATATTATTCTTTTTCCTGACCTTGTCATGTCTAGCTAAATATTTAGCAGACTTACCATAACGGCCAGAGTACAAGGCATTCATTCTTATCTCTTTGTTTGTCATTTTGCAATTTAAGAAAAGATCTCTGTCCTGCTTAGCTATTTTATATTTATCCCAGTATTTTTTAAGTGGTATATTTATATATTTTCTATAGGCCTTAGTAACTGTGTTTGCTAGCTGTAATTCACGTGCTCTAATTTTCTTTTTGGCAATAATCATATAGGCCTTTATCTCGCCTCTAAAATATGCCTTTGCGGCTTCCCAGAAAATCTCTGGTTTATCTGTATATAAATAATTATCTGCACTATAGTCTCACCACTTACGTTGAGTCCAGTTTTGGAATGATAGATTATTTAGCAAGTGCTTTGGAAAATAAAAATGATTTACTGCATCTATCGGGACAGGACGGGATCCAATCTCCAACAAGATTATAGCATGATCCGTCAAAACAATGTCATTTATCTCTGTCCTAACTCCAGCTTTAAGAAAAAAACTAGAGACTAAAAAAAAATCAATCCTAGAAAAGGATTTGTGTCACCTGGACAATCTGCACAATTAAGCTATGACATGCTACATATCTGTTTGGAGCTAAAACAAGACATTTGCTGAAAGTGACAAATAAATGGTTAAATCGATCCTATATCTGCACATTTAAGCTATGACCTGCTACATATGCGTTTTTCGCTAAAACTAGACATTTGCTGAAAGAGACAAATAAATGGTTAAATCACATCCTATATCTGCACAATTAAGCTATCACATGCTACATATCTGGGGCTAAAACTAGACATTTGCTGAAAGAGACAAATAAATGGTTAAAGCGCATCCTATATCTGCACAAAAGGGACAGTCAAGTCCAAAAAAAACCTTTCATCTTTCAGATAGGGCATGTAATTTTAAACAAGTTTCCAATTTACTTTTATCACCAATTTTGCTTTGTTCTTTTGGTATTCTTAGTTGAAACCTAAACCTAGGAGGTTCATATGCTAATTTCTTAGATCTTGAAGGCTGCCTCTAATCTAAATGCATTTTGATAGTTTGTCACCACTAGAGGGCATTAGTTCACGTGTTTCATATAGATAGCATTGAGCTCATGCACCTGAATTTACCATGGAGACAGCTCTGATTGGCTAAACTGCAAGTCTGTCAAAAGAACTGAATGAAGGGGGCAGTCTGCTGAGGGTTAGATACAAGGTAATTACAGAGGTAAAACGGGTATAATTATAACTGTGTTGGTTATGCAAAACTGGGGAATAAGTAATTAAGGGATTATCTATCTTTTAAAACAACAACAATGCTGGTGTTGACTGTACCTTTAAGCTATGACCTGCTACATATCTGTTTGGAGCTACAATTAGACATTTGCTGAAAGAGACAAATAAATGGTTAAAGCGCTTCCTATGTCTGCACATTTAAGCTATGACCTGCTACATATCTGTTTGGAGCTAAAACTAGACATTTGCTGAAAGAGACAAATTAATGGTTAAAGCGCATCCTATATCTGCACATTTTGCACATTACACAATCACAACTGTTAGCGAACATTACAATAGCAATTGTCTAACTACTTAACCATGCTGTGCACAAGTACTCACCAACGAGCCACCCATGGGGAAACTGTCTGTCCTCAAACTGCTGCCAGAGTGAGGACTGCCTGAGAATATGGGCATCATGACTCGCCCCCCCCCCCGCCCTGAAATTTGCACACACTTGCATAACCCTTGCCCGTGCGTCACAAACGAACTGCACGTTCAGACTATGAAAATGTTTGCGATTTCGGAAGGGATGATCATTTTCTGGAGCACGCAGCACAATGTGGGTGCAATCTATTGCTCCCAAGACATTGGGCATTTCAGCTATTGCATAGAATTCCCTCTTGAGTTGCCTCCAATCGTCCTCATTTTTAGGGAATCCTACATAAAGCTTACAAACTCATACCATGGCATTCAGAAACTTGTCAAAAACCACAGAGAAGGTACCCTGAGATAACCCAAGCATGTACCCCTCTCTGGATTATAAACTTCTGGAGGCCAGGACATCTATGCAGCATAGCATCTTGGTCATGCTAGGGATTGCAGTCCACATACATTTATGTGGCTCCAGATGAGGTTTAAGTACTTCGTAAAGGTTTATGAGCTGCTGTCGATTGAGCCTATACTTGTCAAAAACCTCAAAGTCGCTCATGTTCTCCCAGTGAACACGAAGACCTCTTATCAGACGTTCCTCATGCCTCTTTTGGAGACGCCGAGCCCGCCTGATTCTGTTGTACAAAACTTGTCCAACAGCACCTACATAAGCTAACTTGGGGTTATCCATATTTGCCAAGCCAAACAGCACAAAGCCTAACAGCAGAGCAAATACACAAGGAGTAACAAGGTATGCAAACACACAGAAGCGATTTAATACAATGTTGATAACAAAGGACGCTTTGGCCATGTTGTTTGGGGGATTTATAGTACAAAATGTCCAATGGTAGCGTGTTCGTAATGATTGCTGATTGTATACACTTGATTGTATCAGAGCGGCGCGAATGCTTTCAAAGTGGGCATTTTTTTTTGGTGTTTGATGAAATTTTGATTTTCCCCAATAAATCCTAATGTTAAAGCGTAAAATGTAACATATACAGTGCATTTTCGTGATGTTTGTTCATATGCGTAACAAATACTTATTAAACGAGATGTTATATTAAAAACTACATGTCCACGCTAACATGATTGAAAGTGCATACTTGTCTTTAATGTGTGCATAGACATGGCATAGAATCAGACTGATCAATGTTGATGCAATATTGTTGCAAAACGATAAAGTAACGGCTGACATATATAATATTATATATATATAAGTGATTGTCGAGATCTCAATATTTTATGTGTCCCATTGAAATTGCAATAATAATGAAGATCTTCCAACCTCTCGTCTATGTATATGTAATATTGTAATATTGAGTGAGAAACTGATGAAAGGGGCCGGACAGTCCTAATGCTGGAATCTGTATGGTTGAAGCTTAGAATGATGTCATCATATTAGCAACATGCCTGTCTAGTTTCCAAATTCATTCTGTTGTTGTAGTTTGTAACATTCTTCTTGTGTGCTGATTAAAAAGATAAATGTGTGCTTTGCTGTTGTGTGATGCGTGTTATGTACATCTATGTATGTATTGTGATTCTTTCCCACATAAGTTCATTTATATAAAGCAGTATAGCAATGTTGTTCCTTCCAAAAAAGCAGCAACTCTAATATTTTCTACGGATATCTTATTATTCAACGTAATTCCTAATGGTATATCATTTTTACATTGTGATGTTAAAGGGACACTAAAGCCATAATTTCTCTTTCCTGATTCAGAGAGAGAATATAATGTTAAACAACCTTCCAATGTACTTGTATGATGTAAATGTGTTCATTGTTTCTATATCGTTTGTTGAAAGAATAGCAATGCACATGTATGAGGCAATGACAAAAGGCATCTATGTGCAGCCATCAATCATCATCTGGTGAGCCTGTCTAGATATACTGTTCATCCAAGCATATGACTTGAATAAATTAAATGCTATAATAGACGTAAATGAGACAAGTTTTTAAAATTGCCTACTGTTTGTGAATAATGAAATCTTAAAAAGTATTTTTTCTGTCCGTTTAAATATGATTTAATACTTGAAACAGATTACGTATTGGTGATGATAGAATTGATCGTGATTTATAGATGATGTAATATAATTTCCTAAAAGAATTTGATGTTGTAGTGATGTTCACACAAGTAAAACCCATAACTCCAGTGGCAAATAGTCTATTTCTTGATCTATTTGTCATTGCGGGACCAACGCAAGAATATATGAATTAGCAACACAATTCTAACGCTGCTATTACGAGTTTTAAAAGAGAAAAATATCACGTGCATTACGGAAAGAGGCTGGTTGCATGCACGAGCACGTATTCCCATAGAAGTCAATGGAGGTTAGAAATTGCAAGAAAAAAAAACTTCCAACACTTGTGTTGAGCGTAAAGTGAGTGAAGTCATGTCATTCTGAGAAAAAATAAAGAAATCGTGTTAATTTCATATTAAAAAAATGTTTTGTTTACGTAATGTGCTGTATATTGTTTATATGTATCGATTTTTGTATGTATGTGATGATATTTGTACGTAGATGTAGCTAAATGAGTGTATGTTCATGTATGTCTATGTAAGTCAATGTAAAATGGATTTATGTGCATTTTATTTCACCCGAGATCTCGTAACTTTTATCCGTTATATTTTTAAGGAAAAAAATAAAAATGTATGAGTATCGGTGTACTTTGTATAATATTTTTTAAGTGATTTGTGAATGTTTTGGTTGCGGTATATCAATAACTGCTGGTCTGGGTGTGCGTTATGGATTTGAAACTTCTAATAGCAGCATTAAGAAAAAAAAAGGGTTATTTATGGCCCATATCGATACTATTTGATGTATAACGCAAAACTTGTAATCTAGGTGAAAGTGTTTCTGCACCATGGAGTAACTTATTAGAGGACACTGACTGTCTTAAATGCAAGTCTGTCAAAAGAACTGAAATAAGGAGGCAGTCTGCAGAGGCTTAGATACAAGGTAATCACAGAGGTAAAAACTATAGTAATATAACTGTGTTGGTTACGCAAAACTAGGGAATGGTTAATAAAGGGATTATCAATCTTTTTAAACAATATACATTCTGGAATAGACTGTCCCTCAAAAGAGTAGTAGATTTCTTTCTGACAAATGTTACATTTTTCTTCTTAATGCTTCATGTGACAGACATCAGCCAATCACAAAATGCATATACATATATCCTGTGAATCTTGCACATGCTCAGTAGGAGCTGGTGGCTCAGAAAGTGTGCAGAGAAAAAGATTGTGCATATTTAGATAATGGAAGTGGATTTCAAAGTTGTTTCCAATTGTGTGCTCCATCTGAATCATGAAAATGTATTTTTGACTTGGCTGTTCCTTTTACATTACATTACTGTATAATAATTTTACTTTTCTATAGCTCAAATACACTTTTCTAAATAGACCAGATAGACAGGTCACTACACTTACAAGGACAGAATAGATATTTTAATCTCCATTGTTCGTTGATGTATTTCTTTGTTTGCAACAATGACCTTGACCTATGTGTAAGTTGCAGTAATGTTATTTATATCAGTCTACCATATATTAGTCTAATATGACTTATAGCGCTACAATATATTTTGCTCTTATATTTCTTTAATGACAAATCAAGTATTAATGCGCTTTTCCAATCAACAGATTTTCTCTCTAAATTCTCCAGGGTTTTAATTACATGTATCCACAACCTATAAAAAACTGCAGGTAAATACAGACAACTCACTTTCATCAGCATTCAAAGAGAACTTGAAAGATGGCATTGGAGGATTAGGGTAAAGAAAATATATATATTTTATGCTGATGAGGGTAAAAAAACTTGAATCAGCTGTCCAGAAGTGGTTTATCTTGCTGCATCTACCCTGTTTAAAACAGTACATGGAAGCAAAAAGCGTAAGAAACGGTATATCTAATTTGCATATTTTATATTTATACAGAACTTTAGATGAAATATATATCTATATTAAAAGTCATGCTGCTCCCTTACAAACTGACTATATAATAGACAACACATTTCATGAAAGTACAGATTAATTGACATTGTCACCATATATCAAACATTAAAAGGTTTTCTAAGGTTTCTCAGTGTAATCATCCTCAAATGAAAGATTTGATTGACAATCACTATTGTCATTTCTATATGCCTGTCAGCTTGGGTGAAATGGTCCACACATCTATTACATTTTGTATGGTTCTAAGATACTTCACTGTTAAATGTGCAAATTGCTAATTTAACAACACTACTTGGGGCTCATTAGATTGAAACAAATTTGCTTGTGATAGGGCACTAGTGATGTCGCGAACTTAAAAAACTTGGGTTCGCGATCGGCGAATGCGAACTTCCCCAAAAGTTTGCGAACGGGCGAACCGGGCGAACCGCCATAGACTTCAATAGGCAGGCGAATTTTAAAACCCACAGGGACTCTTTCTGGCCACAATAGTGATGGAAAAGTTGTTTCAAGGGCACTAACACCTGGACTGTGGCATGCCAGAGGGGGATCCATGGCAAAACTCCCATGGAAAATTACATAGTTGATGCAGAGTTTGGTTTTAATCAATAAAGGGCATAAATCACCTAACATTCCTAAATTGTTTGCAATAACGTGCTTTAAAACATCAGGTATGACGTTGTATCGATCAGGTAGTGTAAGGGTTACGCCCGCTTCACAGTGCGCAGTGTAGGTGATATACCTGCCCTTACCATGCTTTGCAGACCAGGTATCAGTGGTCAGATGGACCCTTGCCCCAACACTGTGTGCCAGACATGCCATTATAGCAGACTTATATGGCTTTGGCGTTGCTTTTTGGTAATTAGAAGGCTGCTAAATGCCACTGCGCACCACACGTGTTTTATGCCCAGCAGTGAAGGGGTTAATTAGGGAGCATGTAGGCAGCTTGTAGAGTTAATTTTGGCTTACGTGTAGTGTAGTAGACAACCCAAAGTATTGATCTAGGCCCATTTTGGTATATTTAATGCCACCATTTCACCGCCAAATGCAATCAAATAAAAAAAAAATGTTCACTTTTTCACAAACTTTAGTTTCTCACAGAAATTATTTACAAACAACTTATGCAATTATGGCATAAATGGTTTTAAATGCTTCTCTGGGATCCCCTTTTTTTCAGAAATAGCAGACATATGGCTTTGGCGTTGCTTTTTGTTCATTTGAAGGCTGCTAAATGCCACTGCGCACCACACGTGTTTTATGCCCAGCAGTGAAGGGGTTAATTAGGGAGCATGTAGGCAGCTTGTAGAGTTAATTTTAGCTTAAGTGTAGTGTAGTAGACAACCCAAAGTATTGATCTAGGCCCATTTTGGTATATTTCATGCCACCATTTGACCACCAAATGCAATCAAATAAAAAATTTCTTTTCACTTTTTCACAAACTTTAGTTTCTCACAGAAATTATTTACAAACAACTTATGCAATTATGGCATAAATGGTTTTAAATGCTTCTCTGGGATCCCTTTTTTTTTCAGAAATAGCAGACATATGGCTTTGGCGTTGCTTTTTGGTAATGAGAAGGCTGCTAAATGCCACTGCGCACCACAAGTGTTTTATGCCCAGCAGTGAAGGGGTTAATTAGGGAGCATGTAGGCAGCTTGTAGAGTTAATTTTAGTTTAAGTGTAGTGTAGTAGACAACCCAAAGTATTGATCTAGGCCCATTTTGGTATATTTAATGCCACCATTTCACCGCCAAATGCGATCAAATTTAAAAAAATTTTTTTTTTTCGCAATTTTAGGTTTCTCACTGAAATTATTTACAAACAGCTTGTGCAATTATGGCACAAATGGTTGTAAATGCTTCTCTGGGATCCCCTTTGTTCAGAAATAGCAGACATATATGACTTTGGCGTTGCTTTCTGGTAATTAGAAGGCCGCTAAATGCTGCTGCGCATCACACGTGTATTATGGCTAGCAGTGAAGGGGTTAAAGGGCCATTATACACTCATTTTTTCTTTGCATAAATGTTTTGTAGATGATCTATTTATAAAGCCCATAAAGTTTTTTGTTTTTTTTAAATGTATAATTTTGCTTATTTTTAAAGAACATTGCTCTGATTTTCAGACTCCTAACCAAGCCCCAAAGTTTTATTTGAATACCGTCAGCTACCTTCTCCAGCTTGCTCCTGTTTGTATAAAGGGTCTTTTCATATGCAAAAGAAGGGGGAGGGGGAGTGTCTTATTTCCCACTTGCAGTGGGCTTTCCAACTACCTTTTCAACAGAGCTAAACTGAAAGTTTCTAAATATGTCTTTAAACCATTTTATACTGGATTTTTATATCAGTATCTGTGCATCTTATTCTTTATATTAGTGTCTATTACATGCAGTCATATGAAAATAAGTGTATACTGTCCCTTTAATTAGGTAGTTTGTAGGGAGCTTGCAGGGTTAATTTTAGCTTTAGTGTAGAGATCAGCCTCCCACCTGACACATCAGACCCCCTGATCCCTCCCAAACAGCTCCCTTCCCTCCCCCACCCCACAATTGTCCCCGCTATCTTAAGTACTGGCAGAAAGTCTGCCAGTACTAAAATAAAAGGTTTTTAAATTTTTTTATTTTTTTTAAGCATATTTACATATGCTGTGGTGTAGCATCCCCCCTTAGCCCCCAACCTCCCTGATCCCCCCCCCCAAAAAAAACAGCTCTCTAACCCTCCCCATCTGCCTTATTGGCGGCCATCTTGGGTACTGGCAGCTGTCTGCTATTATTTCACAGTCAAATTTTTTTTTTAAATGTACACTACTGTTATACCAGATATGAGTGGTGGCACTGGGCAAGTGGGCACAGTATACGCTGTGAGCCTGACACACACGCTGGCAGGCAGGCAGGCAACTGCAATTAGATTACACAGGAAAAAAAAAAAAAGCAGACTGATGTTCTAGCCCTAAAAAGGGCTTTTTGGGGTGCTGTCCTTACAGCAGAGATCAGATGAGTCCTTCAGGACTGTAGTGGACACTGAATACACTAGCCTAGCTATCGATTTCCCTATTAAATCAGTAGCAGCTACACTGTCCCTCCTCTCACTAAGAATGCAGCTTCCAAATGAATCTAAAATGGATGCTGTCCAGGAGGTGGGAGGGTCTGGGAGGGAGGGTCTGCTGCTGATTGGCTGTAATGTGTATTCTGACTGTGAGGTACAGGGTCAAAGTTTACCCAATGATGACGAATAGGGGGCGGATCGAACATCGCATATGTTCGCCCGGCGAGGCGAACGCGAACATGCTATGTTCGCCGGGAACTATTCGCCGGCGAACTATTCGCAACATCAATATAGGGCACCAAATGTATTTCAGAGACAAATAAACGTCATGGTACAGATAGAAACATAGCTACTTGTGTAGCTATGCTGTGAGTCTGTTGCTTTTTATTATAGGATTTTTTATTGGAGGGTCAAGTTTCTTAATATTTTTAGTATTTTTACTTCTTTTATTAATTGAATGTTTATTTATTTGTTCACATAATAGAGAAAAAGACAAAAATGGCAGAATATCAGAGAATGAGATGAAAGAATGAGAAAAATTGAAAATGAATACATACCAAGGTTATCAAAGTGAATCCATATACAATAAACTATAAAAAAAAAGCTATATACATAGTTGTATGTATTTGCTGTTTTGAATAACTCTATGTATTGGCTTATAGCAAAATACCTAGTATAAGGCAAAACAAACTGTTAATGTTACACTTTTGTAGTAGGTAAACGTGAATTGTCAGTTTTGGAATATGCTACTAACGTAATTAACTCTTGAGTAGGAGCGTTAATTACTTGTAATCTTGCCCTGTATGTTTAATCAATAGCAGTAAGACTCTCGGGAATTTCTGAAAGCCAGTGGCGGTCTTGAAAGGGACTGATTCAAGGCTTGTGTCTTCTAATTAATTTGTTCCTTACTTAGCTAAAGGTTGTCAATTGTTAGCTGACTAAGGGGTGGATCTATTATGAAATGAAATGATTTATCTACAAAAATCCCCATAGACTCTAATGGTACATTTTTGTAGAACAATCAATAACTAAATGTTTCTATTACAGCTAGCTAGACCTTGCCTGCTATGCTCTGACATTAAGCTCTTTTACTGACTCTTGAAGACCTGCTTCTTTCTATGCATGTTTCCAGAACACTCCATTCTCTATGATTTGCCTCTGACCACTTTCTGAGCTGACCTTGCCTCAGCTTGGCTTTACTCTGTCTGTGACTGAAAAAAATATTAAAGGGACAGTGTACATCAATTTTCATATAACTGCATGTAATAAACACTACTTTAAAGAAGAGTATGCACAGATACTGATGAATTTTTTTTAGTATAAAATCTTTTAAAAACTTACAGTTTATCACTGTTGATGAGGTTAGACTTGGACACCCATTGAAAGGGGCTGGTAAATCAGAAAGAGCAGACAGTCCCCCTTCCCCTTCACTGCATACACAAACAAGGAATTTGTAGACCTGGGTCTACATATAAAATAAAACACTCCTAGATGGGCTATATAAATGTATCATCTACAAAACATATATTAAAAAAAAAATCTAGTGTATAATGTCCCTTTAAGAGACACCAACAAAATGCATCACATTACACATTACACCCATAGTGATTTTCCTAAAGCTTTTAGCCAAATACTCAAAGGTTAATGCACATGCGATCTAACTGGCAGAATGTTCTTAAAATGTGTTTTTTTGGCAACAGATCCAACCAATGGGTTTTGCAGCTTTCCAATTGCCAGTCACATGAAACAGTCGGGGACTATTTTAATTTACTAAGGCTACTGAAAAGGTTAACGCTATCCTGCAGTTTTACAAAGATGTCATATTTTTGTTTTGTGCTAGGCACATTATGCTAGCAGAAGATTGTTTTCAGCTGTGTACATATCAATCTATGAAACATTATTTCAAAACCTGTATGTAATCAAGGTCAGATCTCATATTCAATTTAGACTAATGAATTATAGCATACATTTTGAACAGGTTGGTACTGTGATTTGCAGAGAATGAGCCTATGACAAGACACTGAAATTTACATAAATTTCTTTTAGATAGATACATAGTGATTTATGTTAGCCTTGTGTGGGAGACTGAAATTAAGATAGATGGGGAGATATTTTTATTATATCATATACTGTTTGTTAGTGTGAAAACAACTAAACATTACAGCTATGAATAAGAGCACATGACAAGAGCAATACCTTAAAGTTAAAGATTATTGTTATTTAGTGAATAGATCTAAATCCCTTCTCATATTAAGGCCCTCAGGATGTGTAGTCTGTAAGTTGAACATCCACATAACTTCCCATTTATCCAGGGTTTTCTCTCTATCACCTCCTCTTCTCCATTGTGGGACAAAATCTATCCCTTGTAAGATGAGAGCAGATGTATCTGCGTTATGTAATGCCTTAAAATGCCTTGATACTGGTGTGTCAGAGCCTTATCCTCTATGGAGCGCAAATGCTCCAAGAACCTTTCTTTTAACGGTCTTTTAGTTTTACCTGTGTATTGTTTGTGACAAATTTTACATGTTAAAAGATAAACCACATGAGTAGTTGAGCAATTGATATAATGATATATCTTATACGCTTTATTGGTAGTGGTTGAGCTGAATTCAACCCCTTCCTTAACAAAATCACAGGTAGTACATATTGGACGCCTACACTTATAAAAACCCTTTCTCTGTTTTAGCCAGCATGTTGTTTTATTAGTTCTTACATCTGATGGAGAAATGGAATTTGCAATCGTTTTGCCCCTTCTGGATACAAAATCACAACCTTCTTTAAGGATCTCTTTAAGGATAGGGTCTGAGTACAAGATAGGTATAGAATCTTTAATAATACTGCACACCTTAGTGTATTCCATACTATAGGTTGTAATGAACTTAATCTTACTACTTTCTGATTTTCTTTTCTGTTTTTTTCTGTATTTGAGCAATTCTTGTCTTGGAGTTAAATCTACACTGGTTTTTGCCTCTTTCAGCAACTTTTCACTATAACCCCTATCCAAGAATCTTTTTGTTGCTTCTTGTGACTTCACCTGATATTCTGCCTCACTGGTGCAGTTCCTTTTGATTCTGGTGTATTCCCCCTTAGGGATACCCCTCACAACATGTCTTGGGTGGCATGAGTTGTACTTCAAGATGGTGTTCCCAGCCGTAGACTTCCTATATATGGTAGTCTCAACAGTATATTTGTCGGTGCTCATTAATGTAATATCAAGAAAATTTATTTCCTTTTCACTATACTCACTAGTGAATTTTAAGTTGTAGCTGTTATCATTAAGATATTTACAAAAATCTTCTGCCTCTTGCTGATCCCCCTCAAATACAAACAACAGATCATCAATATACCTGTAAAACTGGATAATCCTATCCTTGAATGGATTTTTATCTCCATAGACGTGGGACAGCTCCCACCACCCCATAAAGAGGTTGGCATAAGAGGGGGCAAATTTCGCCCCCATAGCTGTCCCACGCCTCTGGAGATAAAAGCTGTTCTGAAACAGAAAAAAATTATGACTCAAAAGATATTCAATTGCCCTTATTATGAAAACTTTGGTTGGAGATGTAAAGTTAGTGTTTTGTTCCAAAAAATATTCTATTGCTTCAATTCCCTTATCATGTTGTATAGTTGTATACAGTGAAGAGACATCAGCTGTAATGAATCTATATGTTGATTTCCATTTTAGATTTTGAATTTTATTTAGAAGAGCCGTGGTGTCCTGTATATAGCTGGGCAAATCCCTAACCAGGGGTTGTAAAAACGAATCAATTAATTCTGACATGGGTTCATTCAAAGAGTCAATGCCCGCTATGATGGGTCTGCCCTGTGGACTCAAAAGATTTTTATGTGTTTTAGGAAGGTAATGAAAAACAGGAATGACTGGTAATTGCGGGATAATCCTTTCCTGAACTGATTTATTTATGATGTTATATATATATCATTGTTTTTTCGCATATGTGAAGCAAACAGGATTACTATAATACAATACATCTATGTATATGAAGTGAATATAAGTAAATATACATACAAGGCAATAATGTTTTCAGAAACTACTGTGAGAGAATAAGGGATTGTTATAGGCTGAAGACGAGGAGGGTAGAAGTATTCATTGCAAGTGAACCAAATATAGTGGTTTAGCACAATATAATCTTTAATACATTCTGTGTAAGGATAACCAGTATGGATCAGTATGGATCAAGAAACTGAAGGTTCATATGTCCTGGGTGATTTTAAGGAAGAAACCTCAGAATTATATAAAGATATAGCATACACATTGGACAGTTTGTTTTTTGATATAGATGAACTACGTAAAAAAGATATTAAATTGGAACTGGATATAAGGTCTTTTTTATTATACACTCATGAGAAGCGTATACCTAGGGGACTTAGGATACGCAAGTTTCCCTCTTTTGTTGTCAACAATTCTGAGTTCATTACTAAATGGAACACAATACTAGACACCTGCTCTTTTGCACTTATTGATCTGTTAATTCAATATAAGAGAGAACAGAGGAAAGATATTATGAATGAATTAAAAGAATTACAGAACAAACTAAGATGTCATCAACATGATCAAAATTTTAAAAAATATGATCAACAGTTTGAAAGAAATATGGTTGCATTTAAACAAGAACTTTGGCAGTTTAAGTCTAGAAAAATGCTCAGAGACAAGAGGGATTATGATCAACATCAGGTGTATCGCTGGAGTCAGGATGATCAGACCAAACCCAGATACAATAGGAGATATAATAAGAACAAAAACAACAGTTCTAATACAAAGGGCAAAGTAGTTACTTTTGCAGATACAGACACTGAGTATGAATATGACTCTTCTGAAGGTGAAGCAGGAGAAGAATCGTATGCGCTTATGTTGGAGGGAGAAGGACAGTCTGAGGTAGCTGAAATAGACATTTCAGTCTCAAAAAACGAGACACACCAGACTGTACCGTCTGTAAGAAAAAAACAACCCACCGGGGCAGAAGGGGGAAAGGGAGCAAGAGAAATCAAGTCAATCAACAAAGGAGAAGAAAAGAAAAAGACACACAAGATCTATCCCACACGCTCTCAGATTGTTCAGAAAAAATATGCTTAAACAATGATGTTATAAATCTGTCTAGTAAAAGTCTTAATGATGTTGAAATACAGGTTTTGTCTAAAGGTTTGAATTTTGTTCCTGATAATCATTTTAACATTTTTGAAACCATTCTTGATATTAACAGGTTTGTATGCAAACTTACTTTGCGCAAACATTACTTTGGTTTCAATGAAGATCAGGAACAAAATGAAAATAAGGTCAGCCAAATTGATAAGAGTGAACCCCAGGGTTTAAGTGATTTTTCAGATATATGTAGTCTCTTAGATTTAGATCAATTGCAACAAGAAGGTAACAGTTATATTGAGGGCCTAATATGTGAGACGGATATATCATTGAGACATGTAAGGAATAAAAGTCACTTTTATCCTATACATACTAGACCTAAAATTCTGGATATATTTCAGAAAACAGTGGAGGAAAAACTGAGGGGATTACAATCCACTCAAAAGAGGAACAAACCTCAATCCAATTTTACTCTAAAGGAGAGGTAAACATTGAAAAGGTTGGCATCTGATGATTCACTTGTCATAAGGCAATCTGACAAGGGAGGCAATGTGGTCGTCCTTAATAAGGATGACTACGTTGCAGATTCCTTGAGACAACTGAATGATAGGGAAGTGTATGTTAAATTAAAAGATAATCCTACAGTGAAGTACAGGAATGAGCTGACTAATCTTGTTTTGTATGCAAGATATAATAACATCATAAATAAATCAGTTCAGGAAAGGATTATCCCGCAATTACCAGTCATTCCTGTTTTTCATTACCTTCCTAAAACACATAAAAATCTTTTGAGTCCACAGGGCAGACCCATCATAGCGGGCATTGACTCTTTGAATGAACCCATGTCAGAATTAATTGATTCGTTTTTACAACCCCTGGTTAGGGATTTGCCCAGCTATATACAGGACACCACGGCTCTTCTAAATAAAATTCAAAATCTAAAATGGAAATCAACATATAGATTCATTACAGTCTCTTCACTGTATACAACTATACAACATGATAAGGGAATTGAAGCAATAGAATATTTTTTGGAACAAAACACTAACTTTACATCTCCAACCAAAGTTTTCATAATAAGGGCAATTGAATATCTTTTGAGTCATAATTTTTTTCTGTTTCAGAACAGCTTTTATCTCCAGAGGCGTGGGACAGCTATGGGGGCGAAATTTGCCCCCTCTTATGCCAACCTCTTTATGGGGTGGTGGGAGCTGTCCCACGTCTATGGAGATAAAAATCCATTCAAGGATAGGATTATCCAGTTTTACAGGTATATTGATGATCTGTTGTTTGTATTTGAGGGGGATCAGCAAGAGGCAGAATATTTTTGTAAATATCTTAATGATAACAACTACAACTTAAAATTCACTAGTGAGTATAGTGAAAAGGAAATACATTTTCTTGATATTACATTAATGAGCACCGACAAATATACGGTTGAGACTACCATATATAGGAAGTCTACGGCTGGGAACACCATCCTGAAGTACAACTCATGCCACCCAAGACATGTTGTGAGGGGTATCCCTAAGGGGGAATACACCAGAATCAAAAGGAACTGCACCAGTGAGGCAGAATATCAGGTGAAGTCACAAGAAGCAACAAAAAGATTCTTGGATAGGGGTTATAGTGAAAAGTTGATGAAAGAGGCAAAAACCAGTGTAGATTTAACTCCAAGACAAGAATTGCTCAAATACAGAAAAAAACAGAAAAGAACATCAGAAAGTAGTAAGATTAAGTTCATTACAACCTATAGTATGGAATACACTAAGGTGTGCAGTATTATTAAAGATTCTATACCTATCTTGTACTCAGACCCTATCCTTAAAGAGATCCTTAAAGAAGGTTGTGATTTTGTATCCAGAAGGGGCAAAACGATTGCAAATTCCATTTCTCCATCAGATGTAAGAACTAATAAAACAACATGCTGGCTAAAACAGAGAAAGGGTTTTTATAAGTGTAGGCGTCCAATATGTACTACCTGTGATTTTGTTAAGGAAGGGGTTGAATTCAGCTCAACCACTACCAATAAAGCGTATAAGATATATCATTATATCAATTGCTCAACTACTCATGTGGTTTATCTTTTAACATGTAAAATTTGTCACAAACAATACACAGGTAAAACTAAAAGACCGTTAAAAGAAAGGTTCTTGGAGCATTTGCGCTCCATAGAGGATAAGGACTCTGACACACCAGTATCAAGGCATTTTAAGGCATTACATAACGCAGATACATCTGCTCTCATCTTACAAGGGATAGATTTTGTCCCACAATGGAGAAGAGGAGGTGATAGAGAGAAAACCCTGGATAAATGGGAAGTTATGTGGATGTTCAACTTACAGACTACACATCCTGAGGGCCTTAATATGAGAAGGGATTTAGATCTATTCACTAAATAACAATAATCTTTAACTTTAAGGTATTGCTCTTGTCATGTGCTCTTATTCATAGCTGTAATGTTTAGTTGTTTTCACACTAACAAACAGTATATGATATAATAAAAATATCTCCCCATCTATCTTAATTTCAGTCTCCCACACAAGGCTAACATAAATCACTATGTATCTATCTAAAAGAAATTTATGTAAATTTCAGTGTCTTGTAATAGGCTCATTCTCTGCAAATCACAGTACCAACCTGTTCAAAATGTATGCTATAATTCATTAGTCTAAATTGAATATGAGATCTGACCTTGATTACATACAGGTTTTGAAATAATGTTTCATAGATTGATATGTACACATTTTCCAAATATAGGAGATACAAAAAATGAAAAACATAATCAAATTTGACTTAGGATATATCTTTCCTTGGGCATAATAACTAAATATTTAACATGAATTAATTTGTTTATCTATATATAATATTTTGTGTACAAAAAATAAAAAATGTTTCTTGTCATAGGCTCCCCCACAGAATGGCAAAGTACAGGTTAACAAAATTTGTAATTTCACTTTAAGGATTTCAGGTAATAAAAGGAGCACTGAACAGGTGTATCAATCAGCAGTGACCAAGTGCGTGGAGCACGAAACGTTTGCTGTTTTTGCACCTGTTCCTCAACTTGTTTTTTGCACTATTGTGCTTACCACTTTTTATTCTATTTTTGTATGTTTTTAAATAGTATGGAATAAAATTGACTTTTTATATATTTCTGGGCTTGGAGCGCTCATTTTTTCCCAATTTTGGATTGACTGTTGCTTTTTGTGCGTGTGCAGACGCACTGGGAATTATTGTTTGCCGCCCGTGAATAATATTTACTTGCTTGCTACCCTCTCTCTACCAGTGCCTATCACCTCATTGGATTTACAGCTATATACCCCAGGGGCGCTCCGTTGAGCAGGTTTGTTTGTTCTTTTTTTTCTGTGGGAAAACAAGCCTTCGGGCCTGTTTAGATTTGTTAATGAACTACACAATGAGTTATTTTCTCTCTCTCTCTCTCTCTCTCTCTCTCTCTCTCTCTCTCTCTCTCTCTCTCTCTCTCTCTCTCTCTCTCTCTCTCTCTCTCTCTCTCTCTCTCTCTCTATATATATATATATATATATATATATATATATATATATACACTCAAAAATACACACATACAGTACAGCACCTGATCACTGTTAAAAGGTTCATTTTAATAATAACCTTGATTTTACATTTAATATGTATAAATATAAGTGAAATCTTTTATTTGAATATATTTTACATGGTTTGCTATGTATATTTTCAAGTGTTTAGTACACTCAATTGCAACTCTTAACTCACCACTTTTAAAATGAGCTATAATTAGGCTGACCAGATTGCCGCTTTAAGAAGAGACACATATGAAAAATACATATGTCAGGGTTATTATACAAAACATTTCTTTAAACAGCCCTGAAAACAGCCCTAACATATGTATTTTTCATATATGTCCCTTTTTAAAGCGGCAATATGGTCACCCTAGCTATAATAGCACACCCAGTAAACATTATCGGCTAGATTTAGAGTTTTGTCGGTAACGACCCGCGTAGCTAACGCCGGCTTTTTTCTGGCCGCACCTTTAAAATAACTCTGGTATTGAGAGTCCACAGATTTGCTGCGTTAGGCTCCAAAAAAGGAGCGTAGAGCATTTTTAACGCAACTGCAACTCTCGATACCAGAGTTGCTTACGGACGCGGTCAGCCTCAAAAACGTGCTCGTGCACGATTCCCCCATAGGAAACAATGGGGCTGTTTGAGCTGAAAAAAAAACTAACACCTGCAAAAAAGCCGCGTTCAGCTCCTAACGCAGCCCCATTGTTTGCTATGGGGAAACACTTCCTACGTCTGCACCTAACACCCTAACATGAACCCCGAGTCTAAACACCCCTAACCTTACACTTATTAACCCCTAATCTGCCGCCCCCGCTATCGCTGACCCCTGCATATTATTTTTAACCCCTAATCTGCCGCTCCGTAAATCGCCGCTACTTACCTTATCCTTATGTACCCCTAATCTGCTGCCCCTAACACCGCCGACCCCTATATTATATTTATTAACCCCTAATCTGCCGCCCACAACGTCGCCCCCACCTGCTTACACTTATTAACCCCTAATCTGCCGAGCGGACCGCACCGCTACTATAATAAAGTTATTAACCCCTAATCCGCCTCACTAACCCTATAATAAATAGTATTAACCCCTAATCTGCCCTCCCTAACATCGCCGACACCTAACTTCAATTATTAACCCCTAATCTGCAGACCAGAGCTCACCGCTATTCTAATAAATGTATTAACCCCTAAAGCTAAGTCTAACACTAACACCCCCCTAAGTTAAATATAATTTTAATCTAACGAAATTAATTAACTCTTAAATATTATTCCTATTTAAAGCTAAATACCTGTAAAATAAATCCTAATATAGCTACAATATAAATTATAATTACATTGTAGCTATTTTAGGATTAATATTTATTTTACAGGCAACTTTGTAATTATTTTAACCAGGTACAATAGCTATTAAATAGTTAAGAACTATTTAATAGTTACCTAGTTAAAATAATTACAAAATTACCTGTAAAATAAATCCTAACCTAAGTTACAATTAAACCTAACACTATACTATCATTAAATTAATTAAATAAAATACCTACAATTACCTACAATTAAACCTAACACTACACTATCAATACATTAATTAAATACAATATCTACAAATAACTACAATGAAATAAAATAACTAAAGTACAAAAAATAAAAAAGAACTAAGTTACAAAAAATAAAAAAATATTTACAAACATAAGAAAAATATAACAAATATAACAATTTTAAACTAATTACACCTACTCTAAGCCCCCTAATAAAATAACAAAGACCCCCAAAATAAAAAATGCCCTACCCTATTCTAAATTACTAAAGTTCAAAGCTCTTTTACCTTACCAGCCCTGAACAGGGCCCTTTGCGGGGCATGCCCCAAGAAGTTCAGCTATTTTGCCTGTAAAAAAAAACATACAATACCCCCCCCCCCAACATTACAACCCACATACCCCTAATCTAACCCAAACCCCCCTTAAATAAACCTAACACTAAGCCCCTGAAGATCATCCTACCTTGTCTTCACCTCACCAGGTATCACCGATCCGTCATGGCTCCAAAATCTTCATCCAACCCAAGCGGGGGCTGGTGATCCATCATCCGGTGGCTTAAAAGGTCCAGAAGAGGCTCCAAAGTCTTCATCCTATCCAGGAAGAAGAGGCGATCCGGACCGGCAACCATCTTGATCCAAGCGGCATCTTCTATCTTCATCCGATGACGATCGGCTCCATCCTGAAGACCTCCACCGCGGACCCATCTTCATCCGGCGACGTCCAACTGAAAAATGACGGTTCCTTTAAGGGACGTCATCCAAGATGGCGTCCCTCAAATTCGGATTGGCTGATAGGATTCTATCAGCCAATCGGAATTAAGGTAGGAATATTCTGATTGGCTGATGGAATCAGCCAATCAGAATCAAGATCAATCCGATTGGCTGATCCAATCAGCCAATCAGATTGAGCTCGCATTCTATTGGCTGATCGGAACCGGTCCGGATCTCCTCTTCTTCCCGGATAGGATGAAGACTTTGTAGCCTCTTCTGGACCTCTTCAGCCACCGGATGATGGATCGCCAGCCCCCGCTTGGGTTGGATGAAGATTTTGGAGCCAGGACGGATTGGTGATACCTGGTGAGGTGAAGACAAGGTAGGATGATCTTCAGGGGCTTAGTGTTAGGTTTATTTAAGGGGGGTTTGGGTTAGATAAGGGGTATGTGGGTGGTGGGTTGTAATGTTGGGGAGGGTATTGTATGTTTTTTTTTACAGGCAAAAGAGCTGAACTTCTTGGGGCATGCCCCGCAAAGGGCCCTGTTCAGGGCTGGTAAGGTAAAAGAGCTTTGAACTTTAGTAATTTAGAATAGGGTAGGGCATTTTTTTTTTTGGGGGGGGGTCTTTGTTATTTTATTAGGGGGCTTAGAGTAGGTGTAATTAGTTTAAAATTGTTGTAATATTTTTCTTATGTTTGTAAATATTTTTTTATTTTTTGTAACTTAGTTCTTTTTTATTTTTTTGTACTTTAGTTAGTTTATTTCATTGTAGTTATTTGTAGGAATTGTATTTAATTTATTTATTGACAGTGTAGTGTTAGGTTTAATTGTAGGTAATTGTAGGTATTTTATTTAATTAATTTAATGATAGTATAGTGTAGGTTTAATTGTAACTTAGGTTAGGATTTATTTTACAGGTAATTTTGTAATTATTTTAACTAGGTAACTATTAAATAGTTCTTAACTATTTAATAGCTATTGTACCTGGTTAAAATAATTACAAAGTTGCCTGTAAAATAAATATTAATCCTAAAATAGCTACAATGTAATTATAATTTATATTGTAGCTATATTAGGATTTATTTTACAGGTAAGTATTTAGCTTTAAATAGGAATAATTTATTTAATAAGAGTTAATTAATTTCGTTAGATTAAAATTATATTTAATTTAGGGGGGTGTTAGTGTTAGGGTTAGACTTAGCTTTAGGGGTTAATACATTTATTAGAATAGCGGTGAGCTCCGGTCGGCAGATTAGGGGTTAATAATTGAAGTTAGGTGTCGGCGATGTTAGGGAGGGCAGATTAGGGGTTAATACTATTTATTATAGGGTTAGTGAGGCGGATTAGGGGTTAATAACTTTATTATAGTAGTGGTGCGGTCCGCTCGGCAGATTAGGGGTTAATAAGTGTAGGCAGGTGGAGGCGACGTTGAGGGGGGCGGATTAGGGGTTAATAAATATAGGGGTCGGCGGTGTTAGGGGCAGCAGATTAGGGGTACATAAGGATAACGTAGGTGGCGGCGCTTTGCAGTCGGCAGATTAGGGGTTAATAAGTGTAGGTAGGTGGAGGCGACGTTGTGGGGGGCAGGTTAGGGGTTAATAAATATAATACAGGGGTCGGCGGTGTTAGGGGCAGCAGATTAGGGGTACATAAGTATAACGTAGGTGGCGGTCGGCAGATTAGGGGTTAAAAAAATTTAAACGAGTGGCGGCGATGTGGGGGGACCTCGGTTTAGGGGTACATAGGTAGTTTATGGGTGTTAGTGTACTTTAGAGTACAGTAGTTAAGAGCTTTATGAACCTGCGTTAGCCCAAAAAGCTCTTAACTACTGACTTTTTTCTGCGGCTGGAGTTTTGTCGTTAGATTTCTAACGCTCACTTCAGCCACGACTCTAAATACCGGAGTTAGAAAGATCCCATTGAAAAGATAGGATATGCAATTTACGTAAGGGGATCTGCGGTATGGAAAAGTTGCGGCTGAAAAGTGAGCGTTAGACCCTTTTTTGACTGACTCCAAATACCGGAGGTAGCCTAAAACCAGCGTTAGGAGCCTCTAACGCTGGTTTTCACGGCTACCGCCAAACTCCAAATCTAGGCCTAAGAATCTCTGGTAAAGATTTTTTTTTTTAACATCTACGTGTAATAGAAGATTCTTTGCGCAAGGTTGTGATAAGGATAAAGCACTCTGTTCTGTTCTACTTGTATATTAAATCACATATTAAAGTGATACAATATAATTATATAAATAAGATACTGTTTAAAATCAAGAAGAAAAAACATATTAAAGTGATATGAAACCCAAATTTTTTTCTTTCATGATTCAGATAGAGCATGCAATTTTAAACAACTTTCTAATTTACACGTAAGCTGTAAGGCCGGCCCATTTCTGGAGCACTAGATGCCTACCTAGATGCCTACCTAGGTATCTCTTTAACACAGAAAATCATGGGAAGGAAGCTAATTTAATAATAGAATTAAATTAGAAACTTTATTAAAAGTGTATGATTTGCCTGAATCACAAAAAAAACATTTTTGGGTTTCATATCCTTTTAACTAAACGTCTGAAATTGATAGATACATTACAGACAATATGAACATGGAGCATAACTCTCATATTAACCTTTATTATATTTAAATACAACAACAACCCAGAATAGTATAATCGTAGGACACACATAATATATGCCTTAAAAGACTTTGTGCTGCGCAAACACAAATAATACTTAACGCCTAGATTTAGAGTTTGGCGTTAGCCGTCAAAAGCAGCATTAAGGGCTCCTAACGCTGCTTTTTACCGCCCGCTGGTATTTAGAGTCAGCCAGGAAAGGGTCTAACGCTCACTTCCAAGCCGCAACTTTTTCACACCGCAGATCCCCTTACGCCAATTGCGTATCCTAACGCTGGTATTTAGAGTCTTGGCTGAAGTGAGCGGTAGAGCCTCTACCGACAAGACTCTAGCCGCAGAAATCAAGTCAGTAGTAAAGAGCTTTCTGGGCTAACACCGGTTCATAAAGCTCTTAACTACTGTGCTCTAAAGTACACTAACACCCATAAACTACCTATGTACCCCAAAACCAAGGCCCCCCCACATCGCCGCCACTAAAATAAAAATTTTTAACTCCTAATCTGCCGACTGCACATCGCCGCCACTTTTTCCCTATGAACCCCTAATCTGCTGCCCCTAACATCGCCGACACCTACATAATATTTATTAACCCCTAATCTGCCCCCCCCCCCCAACGCCGCCGCTACCTTACCTAAACTTATTAACCCCTAATCTGCCGACCGGACCTCGCCGCCACTCTAATAAAGTTATTAACCCCTAAACCGCCGCACTCCCGCCTCGCAAACCCTATAATAAATAGTATTAACCCCTAATCTGCCGACCAGACCTCGCCGCTACTCTAATAAATGTATTAACCCCTAAAGCTAAGTCTAACCCTAACCCTAACACCCCCCTAAATTAAATATAATTTTAATCTAACGAAATAAATTAAATCTTATTAACTAAAGTATTCCTATTTAAAACTAAATGCTTACCTGTAAAATAAACCCTAATATAGCTACAATATAACGAATAATTATATTGTAGCTATTTTAGGATTTATATTTATTTTACAGACAACTTTGTATTTATTTTAACTAGGTACAATAGCTATTAAATAGTTATTTACTATTTAATAGCTGCCTAGTTAAAATAATTACAAAATTACCTGTAAAATAAATCCTAACCTAAGTTACAATTAAACCTAACACTACACTATCAATAAATTAATTAAATAAATTAACTACAATTACATACAATTAAATAAACTAAACTAAATTACCAAAAAACAAACAAACACTAAATTACAAAAAATAAAAAAGATTACAAGAATTTTAAGCTAATTACACCTACTCTAAGCCCCCTAATAAAATAACAAAGCCCCCCAAAATAATAAAAAATTCCCTACCCTAATCTAAATTAAAAAAGTTAACAGCTCTATTACCTTACCAGCCCTTAAAAGGGCTTTTTGTGGGGCATGCCCCAAATAAATCGGCTCTTTTGCCTGTAAAACCCCCCCACAATACCACCCCCCAACATTACAACCCACCACCCACATACCCCTACTCTAACCCAAACCCCCCTTAAATAAACCTAACACTACCCCCCTGAAGATCTCCCTACCTTGAGCCGTGTTCACCCAGCCGGGCACCGATGGACCAAAAGAAGACATCTGGAGCAGCAGAAGTCTTCATCCTATCCAGGCGGAAGAGAACATCCAGACCGGCAGACATCTTCATCCAAGCGGCATCTTCTATCTTCATCCATCCGACGAGGAACGGCTCCATCTTCAAGACCTCCGGCGCGGAACTTCCTTCTTTAACGACGACTACCCGACGAATGAAGGTTCCTTTAAGTGACGTCATCCAAGATGGCATCCCTCGAATTCCGATTGGCTGATAGGATTCTATCAGCCAATCGGAATTAAGGTAGGAAAAATCTGATTGGCTGATTGAATCAGCCAATCAGATTCAAGTTCAATCGGATTGGCTGATCCAATCAGCCAATCAGATTGAGCTCGCATTCTATTGGCTGATCGGAACAGCCAATAGAATGTGAGCTCAATCTTGGATGATGTCACTTAAAGGAACCTTCATTCGTCGGGTAGTCGTTGTTGAAGAAGGATGTTCCACGCCGGAGCCGCTCCTCGTCGGATGGATGAAGATAGAAGATGCCGCTTGGATGAAGATGTCTGCCGGTCCGGATGTCCTCTTCTGCCCGGATAGGATGAAGACTTCTGCCACTCCGGATGTCTTCTTTTGGTCCATCGGTGCCCGGCTGGGTGAACACGGCTCAAGGTAGGGAGATCTTCAGGGGGGTAGTGTTAGGTTTATTTAAGGGGGTTTGGGTTAGAGTAGGGGTATGTGGGTGGTGGGTTGTAATGTTGGGGGATGGTATTGTGTTTTTTTTACAGGCAAAAGAGCTGATTTCTTTGGGGCATGCCCCGCAAAAAGCCCTTTTAAGGGCTGGTAAGGTAATAGAGCTGTTAACTTTTTAAATTTAGATTAGGGTAGGGAATTTTTTTTATTTTGGGGGGCTTTGTTATTTTATTAGGGGGCTTAGAGTAGGTGTAATTATCTTAAAATTCTTGTAATCTTTTTTTATTTTTTGTAATTTAGTGTTTGTTTTTTTTGGTAACTTAGTTTAGTTTATTTAATTGTATGTAATTGTAGTTAATTTATTTAATTAATTTATTGATAGTGTAGTGTTAGGTTTAATTGTAACTTAGGTTAGGATTTATTTTACAGGTCATTTTGTAATTATTTTAACTAGGTAGCTATTAAATAGTAAATAACTATTTAATAGCTATTGTACCTAGTTAAAATAAATGCAAAGTTGCCTGTAAAATAAATATAAATCCTAAAATAGCTACAATATAATTATTCGTTATATTGTAGCTATATTAGGGTTTATTTTACAGGTAAGTATTTTTAAATAGAAATATTTTAGTTAATAAGATTTAATTTATTTTTTTAGATTAAAATTATATTTAATTTAGGGGGGTTTTAGGGTTAGGGTTAGACTTAGCTTTAGGGGTTAATACATTTATTAGAGTAGTGGCGAGGTCCGGTTGGCAGATTAGGGGTTAATACTATTTATTATAGGGTTTGCAAGGCGGGAGTGCAGTGGTTTAGGGGTTAATAACTTTATTAGAGTGGCGGCGAGGTCCGGTCGGCAGATTAGGGGTTAATAGGTGTAGTTAGGTAGCAGCGACGTTGGGGGGGCAGATTAGGGGTTAATAAATATTATGTAGGTGTCGGCGATGTTAGGGGCAGCAGATTAGGGGTACATAGGTATAATGTAGGTTGCGGCGGTGTCCGGAGCAGCAGATTAAGGGTTAATAGTGTAATGCAGGGGTCAGCGATAGCGGGGGCGGCAGATTAGGGGTTAATAAGTGTAAGGTTAGGGGTGTTTAGACTCGGGGTTCATGTTAGGGTGTTAGGTGCAGACTTAAACTGTTTACCCATAGGAAACAATGGGGCTGCGTTAGGAGCTTAACGCTGCTTTTTTGCAGGTGTTATTTTTTTTTTTAGCCCAAACTGCCCCATTGTTTCCTATGGGGGAATCGTGCACGAGCACATTTTTCCAGCTAGCCGCTACCGTAAGCAACGCTGGTATTGAGAGTTGAAGTGGCGGTAAATATGCCTTTACGCTCCCTTTTTGGAGCCTGACGCAGCCCTTCAGAGAACTCTAAATACCAGTATTGTCTTAAGGGTGCGCTGGAAAAAAAAGCAGCGTTATCTACGCAGGTCTTTACCGACAAAACTCTAAATCTAGGCGTAAGAGAACAAAATTCGAACTGGAAATTATCTTCCAATGTATTTTCCAGAAATGTACAGTATATTATATGTAGACTTATTCATGCCATTTCTTTTTGGAAAATACTTATCTTTCTAGCATTATGCCATCAATTTTGTTTCAGAAAACTGTATATTCTAATGTGTTAAAGAAAATCAGTATTAAAAGTTTCTGTTATAAATAATAATTGTTTGAGTTGATAACTTTTTGGCATTAAACCACGTAATAAATCCTACTGCCACAAGGTAATGTTTAATCCTAATAGAAAAGTTGATTTCCACATAAATTAAATTGTTGTTGTGCTAACTGGAGATATTTCAGTTTTTTTTCCTGATAAATGTATCGCCCACAGTTTTATACCTGAATAAATCCAAGCTGATTAATTTCCCCTGTATTAGTCTTAAAAAAATAATGGTATCTTAATAATTTTTTTTTAATTTTCTTTCTAATAGCCCATATTTGTATCAAACTAGAAATATTACAAGATTACGAGTGGAGTAATGGTTGACTATCAATATACAACTCTATTCAGGGGTTATACTAAAAAAATATAGTACAAGTCAGAAGTAGAGCTAGTTACGCCGACCATTGGTCACTGGTATATCTACTTCAACACTAGTCACTAATGTGTTACCCTGACTTAGAATTTTATTAACCATTATATATGTGACATTACAATATAACACCACAATGCAAGTGTTACACATTATTAGCTCTCTCAATTCTTACTTTATCCAGTTACCGCTGGACACCAAGCTACAACGTTAACACTTGATACCCCTAGACAATATAATAGAGGGTACTCAATCATTTTGACCTATAATCAGCAACTTGCTGAATCAGCAGTATAACTTATATATATCACGCTATTTCTACCTCTAGTCGTAGTTTTGAAGTCACAACCCTGTTTTTAATGATATCTTAATAAAAGTTATATGGAGACAGATTCCTTTTGGGCTATTTCTGTGATTATTTTCTTTGGAATCTGGAGTGCAGTTAGTGTATACTGCAGAGGAATCTATTTCTCTTCCCCCATCTCTTTAAACTATAAATTAACCTAACTTAGCTATTTAAAAAAAACTAATCCTATTGGTTGATTTGAACAGCTAAGAGGATTTCAGAAGGTCTAATCCTATTGGCTGATTTGAAAATGTCAGCCAAAGGTAATGCAAGGTATTAGGTCACGCCTGCTCCTGCCCGGCCATGCCCCACCACTGTGCACGCACGCCTGTGTAAACTGACCATTTTCAGTAGTGCAGCTGTCCCACCCGCGTGCGCTAAATAAAATGTATTAACTCCTAATCCGCCAACCCCCACGATGCAAAGTACATATTAAAGTTATTAACCCCTAATCCGCCATTCACCCACATCGCAATCTGTTTAATAAAGTGATTAACCCCTAATCTGCCATTCACCCACAACGCAAATAACCAAATTAAATATTAACCCCTAAACCACCAACCCCCCACAATGCCAACTACCTAATTACACTATTAACCCCTAAATAACACATTATTAAAAAAGATAGTCTTTTTTATTTTATGTAATCAGAGTTAATTTAGGGGGTGGCTTAGTGATTAGATTATTCTTAGTGTTGTGTGGGGTTGGCGGTTTAGGAGTTAATAGTGTAATTAGGTAGTTGGCGTTGTGGGGGGTTGGCAGTTTAGGGGTTAATAGTGTAATTAGGTAGTTGGCGTTGTGAGGGGTTTGCGGTTTAGGGGTTAATATGTTAATTTGGTCATTTGCATTGTGGGTGAATGGCGGATTATGAGTTAATCACTTTATTAGATTGCGATGTGGGTGAATAACAGATTAGGGGTTAATACATTTATTTAGTTATTGCGGTAGGGGGATGGCGGTTGAGAGATACATATTGTGTGCGGGCTGTTTGTTAATACTTCGTGCGGGCGGTTAGGTGTTTTTGTTAACACTTTGTGTGGGTGGTTAGGTGTTTTTTTAATACTTCGTGTGGGCGGTTTAATACTTTGTTCGGGAGGTTAGGTGTTTTTGTTAATACTTTGTGTGGGCGGAGGTTTGTTAATACTTTGTGTGGGCGGTTAGGTGTTTTTGTTAATACTTTGTGCAGGCGGGCGGTTTGTTACTACTTTGTGCTGACGGTTAGGTGTTTTTGTTAATACTTCATGCGGGCGCCGCTGCATATGTGATCTCACCCCAGGTGGATTAGTTTGGCTGATGACGCGTTACAAACGCAATTATAGTATAGATGTGTTGTGCTTGAGCCCATATCTCGCAAATTGTAATTTGAGCAATGTTTTGCGAGGTAGTGCTATTCATTGAAAGTATAGGTTGCATTAAAGAGATGTTGGCCATGCAATACATTCTCTGGTAAGTCTGTTTATGGCAGAATTATAATGCCAGATTGGGCGCTATTTTGATCATGGGCCTGTGATATTGATATTGATGGTCATAATAACCCAGATCTTGAAAAAGAGAGGGGCCCCATACAAAATAAAGTATAAAGGCAGAGTTCCCCAAACTTCAAATATATTAACAAATAAAACATGAAATATTTGTATTATTTAGTTATAATTTTGTTACAATACTTTAAAACTCAATTTTCAGAACCTACATTCCAGGGAACTACTATTCTCATTTGCATCTTCTGTTAATTCCTGAGGTTATAACAAAATGAAAAATCAACCTTATAAATAAACCATGTAACACTAAAATCCATAAGGAGACTGTGCTCAGCAACTAATTAATGGGCCAACTCTGATTTTTTTATACTGCAGACATATTATCCACAGCTGATGAAAATAGCAAAATGTGTCTCCAAAGCACATGGCTGCTCAATGCAACCTACTGGTGAAGTTAGTATGGTATTTAACCACTCAAAAATCAGACAATAGCCAGGTTTTCTAATAGTTTCACATGGATTGAAATGGTTTACAATTTAACCCCCCCCCCCCAAAAAAAAAAAAAAAAAACATTTTGCAAAATATTGTAACCATTTATTTTAATGCATTGGAACAGACCTATTTGTTAATAATTTAAATGGGAATGATTTTGGGTTGAAGTTCACTAGTACAGTAACAGTTTACAGATCTATTTAGCATAATATTGTGTAACAGGTGCAGTGCTCTCAAAAAAATGTGTTTCAGCCTATTGTTTTAATACCCAGATTGGCAACATGTGCACCTGCCTGGAGCCAGTCTGACCTTACACAAGCACTGATTGTTAGGCAGCCTATTGCATAAAGAGTAGCTAGCATACTAAACATGAACTCTGTAAGGAGAGAGAGACAGGCAGAAAGAGAGAAAAAGACAGAGGATAGCAATACAAGTAATAGAGATATAAATGATGGAGATATAAGGAGATTCGGTGGTTCAACTCAATTTCTTTTATTATATAAAGATATGCAGTAAAGAAACCAATGAAAAAAACATGTACAGTAAAAATGGCAAGATTTGCTTTTCATTATTTATACTAAAATAGTAATCCTGGTATTCTGCTAGTTTGTTACACTACATGGCTACAAACCCTTACATGATGCCTTACGAATTTCAGCTGCCAGTAACAGGAGCATAGAGTAAAAAGAACCTTACATACATAATGTCACTAGCTTTGGCAGCATGAGCTGTCACATGGATTAAACGTGTGTGCTGGGCTACTCTTGGATACTGGGATAGCTGGGAAGAGAGCAAAAGATGTATTTCTAAATAAAAATGTATAGAGAGCAAAAGATGTATTTCTAAATAAAAATGTATAGAGAGCAAACGATGTATTTCTAAATAAAAATGTATAGAGAGCAAACGATGTATTTCTAAATAAAAATGTATAGAGAGCAAACGATGTATTTCTAAATAAAAATTTATAGAGAGCAAAAGATGTATTTCTAAATAAAAATGTATAAAGAGTACAAGGTGAATTTCTAAATGGAACTATATCTTTTCCCCTAAATAAAATAATGTAATAAATAAATAAAATATATGCAGTTATGTTCTCTGTATATTGCAGAAGCTAGTACATTACAATTAGAGTGTGGTAACTATTGATTGGAAAACCAAAATCCTTGCAAACAATTTGTTTTCTATACTAATTATTAGAAAAAAGCAACGGGCACTCCCAAAGAAACAGGTAACAATTACAAAGTATATTCAGGCAATTCTAAATCACTGAATTAACTGCTATTGACATTTTAAGAAAAAAGGTTCACAATACAACATAAATAATGTGCAGTAAGCATCAGGGGTAGCACACTATTAGTTAAAATGTTAGTATGTGTTCCATTAAAGGCAAAACCCCAAATGTCAGTTGTTAATAGAAACCTGGCAGTAGTTAATATGCATGGAGTAATAGGCTACATTTGCAATACCAATATAAAGTGATCAAAAAGGCTTTACCGATAATCATCTAAAAAAAATATATATATACAATATTTATATACAATCTATTCGTTGTGCTAACTTTTTTTTACCTTTTATGGCCCATAAATTGTCCTATGTCAGTGGGTTCCTTTTTATTGGACTAGTGTCAATATATCCTTTGTGGAACCTGCTCAAAATTAAGAATATTTTGATATTATTGCTATCATGGAGCATACCAGTCTGTATAGAAATTACGTCAGCTCCGGTTTGCTGAGGATCTAATTAGCATTTGCACCAACTACCTATACACAAAGAAATGTATACTTTTCTGCAAATATGGCTACCTGGAGGACTACTTAATTAAAGAAAAGATTGTTTATTGTGAATAAATTGTGTTCTTTTATAATATTCACATTTTATTATACACAAGGCATTTCTCTCACATGAATCTAATTTCATAACTAGCATTTCCTAAGCAAGAAGGAAGTCTTTCTCTGATATTTATTGGGACATTGTAGACATCTTTACCATGGGCAGTTATTATATACCCTCTGGGATCTTCAAATACCTAATATGTTTTAAGGGTGGGGTGAGGGGAGCATAATCTTTTTTTTCTTGTATTTCCTTGTGCATTTTGAGCAGAGGGACTTGCTCATTTTTTTAAATAAGAAGGACTTGTGATCTCTATAGGACTTAAGTACTCTTTTATATATGTCTGGATATTGGTTTTTTTGAGTGCTGAAACACCAAGATTTTTGCGATATATACAATGTAAACAATAACTAGACCTTTATATAATAGAAACTAAAGTTGTTGGTTTGGTTCCTTTATTAAGATTTAATACATTTTCTAAATGCTGACCATTTTAGGCATATAAAGATCCCTGCCAGTAATAATAATATGGTCCCATATTAAACAATAATAAAATGTGAAGTCCACACCAGAGCTAAAAACTCAAATCAAAAACATTAAAGGGATAGTAAACACCAAAAATGGAATTGTTTAAAAATATAGATAATCCCTTTATTTATCATTCCCCAGTTTTGCATAACCAACACTGTTATAGAAATATACTTTTTACCTCTGTAATTACATTGTATCTAAGCTTTTGCAGACTGCCTCCTTATTTAAGATCTTTTGACAAACTTGCATTTCAGGCAATTAGTGCTGACTCTTAAATAACTCCATGGGCGTGAGCACGTTATTTATATGAAACACAGGAACTAAAACCCTCTAGCTGTGAAAAACTGTCAAATGCATTCACATAAGAGGCGGCCTTCAAGGGCTTTGAAAATAGCAAATTAGCCTACCTAGGTTTAGCTTTCAACTAAGAATACTAAGGGAACTAAGCAAATTTGATGATAAAAGTAAATTAGAAAGTTGTTTAAAATTAGATGCCCTATCTGAATCATGAACGTTTAATTTGGACTTTACTATCCCTTTAAAGTAAAATAATTTCTTTTACCAATCAATATTTATTAATATTTAAAAGTCAGCTCTGTTTATTATTATTTTTTTCTCAGAATGTTTTACATTAATCTCTTTCTGATTTTGACAAAGCCATTCAAAATGGAATCTTCAAATATGTTGTTTTGAATCGGTTCATTGGCCAAACATGCCGCAAAATGAGACAGATGAAGAGCTCCAGACATTCCCTGATGCCATTCATTTTACTGGGATAGATTGAAATGGTGATTGATTTAATGTGAATATGTCAAAAACTGATAAAAATGTATGGCATAATATTAATTTATCATTTGTCCATGACCCACATGTAATTGAACAAAAATGCATTTTGTTTTTTCAAGTGATTTTTTTTTTTTAAACGATTTATTCTTTATTACTAAAAAAAATAAATCACAAGGATATATTGCAGTTTGAGATATGCTTGAGATTTCTAATAATGAACAATCTTTTCACATTATACAAGATTATGGATGCTTGGGATATTGTGAAATAAATTAATATGAATAAATACAGTATTATAGGTTGATATGGACTGGTATACCTGTGTATTTTTGTATGAATAAACAATAAAAATACACATTTATATTTATATTCAAAGAAATGAAAACTGTTAGCTAAGATGTTTTTGAAGATCTGGGGCACGATCCAATATAGATCGTAGTTTGCGGCGCAAGCGAGGGAACCCCCGCCGCCCGTAGTTTCAGCTCGCAACTCGAGCTATCACATATACGGCGCCGTCAGATGCTAAAGTGCCGTAAGTCGGATAAACCAGCGATGTCCAGAAATCTGCGTAAGTACAAATTTCTGGAGTCGCCAGTGACTTACGGCACTTTAGAAACTGCCGGCGCCTACAAAACCTAAGTTATTAAATCTCCCGTACTGTCTAACATGCCTCCCAAACATAGTCCAACACGTCTAACCCTCTATCCGCTATCCCCCCTCATTCTCCTAATAATAAAAAATGTATTAACCCCTAAACTGCCGCCCCCGGACCCCGCCGCCACCTACATTAACTACCCCTAATGTGAGCCCCTTACACCGCCGCCACCTACATTACCTACCCCCTAATGTGAGCTCCTACCCCGCCGCCATCTATATTAACTACCCCCTAATGTGAGCTCCTACCCCGCCGCCACCTACATTAACTACCCCCTAATGTGAGCTCCTACCCCACCGCCAGCTATATTAAAATTATTAACCCCTAATCTAATCCCCCTACCCCGCCACCAGCTATATTAAAATGATTAACCCCTAATTTAAATCCCCCTACCCCGCCGCCAGCTATATTAAATTAATTAACCCCTAATCTAAATCCCCCTACACCACCGCCACCTATATTACATTTATTAACCCCTAATCTAATCCCCCTATACCGCCGCCACCTATATTAAATTAATTAACCCCTAATCTAATCCCCCTATACCGCTGCCACCTATATTAAATTAATTAACCCCTAAAATACTAAACTATCCTTACCACTAAACCTGTCTAACCATACAAATAGCCCTGAAAAGGGCTTTTTGCGTGGCATTACCCCAAAGTAAACAGCTCTATTGCCAGCCCTTAAAAGGGCTTTTGGCGGGGCATTGTCACAAAGTAAACAGCTCTTTTGCCTATAATCTAAATCCCCCTACACCGCCGCCACCTATAATAAATGTATTACCCCCTAATCTAATCCCCCTACACCGCCGCCACCTATATTAAAATTATTAACCCTAATTATATTAGGTTTAATATAGTTAATATAGTTATTATATTTTATATATATATATATATATATATATATATATATATATATATATATATATATATATATATATTAAGAATAATAACCCTATCTAACTCTAACACCCCTAACTAAATTCTTATTAAAATAAATCTAATTAATATTAATATTATTAATTAAAATATTCCTATTTAAATCTAAATACTTACCTATAAAATAAACCCTAAGATAGCTACAATATAATTAATAATTACATTGTAGCTATTTTAGGGTTTATATTTATTTTACAGGTAATTTGGTATTTATTTTAACTAGGTGCAATAGCTATTAAATAGTTAATAACTATTTAATAGCTACATTGTTAAAATAATTACCAATTTACCTGTAAAATAAATCCTAACCTGATCGGAACAGCCAATAGAATGCAAGCTCAATCTGATTGGCTGATTGGATCAGCCAATCCGATGGAACTTGAATCTGATTGGCTGATTGAATCAGCCAATCAGATTTTCTTACCTTAATTCCGATTGGCTGATAGAATCCTATCAGCCAATCGGAATTCGACGGACGCCATCTTGGATGACGTCATTTAAAGGAAACTTAATTTGTTGTTCAGTCGTCGGGCCAGCTGGATGTTCTGCGTCGGAGGGCTGAAGAAAGAAGATTGAAGATGCCGCTTGGAGAAAAACTTTGCCCCGATGGAGGACCTCTTCTTTGCCGCTTGGATGAAGACATCGCCGGGATGGAAGACTTCTTCTTTGCCGCTTAGATAAAGACATCGCCGGATGGAAGACTTCTTCTTTGCCGCTTGGATGAAGACATTGCCCGGATTGGATGAAGAGTTCGGCCCGGCTGGGTGAAGACGACTCAAGGTAGGGAGATCTTCTGGGGCTTAGTGTTAGTTTTTTTTAAAGGGGGTTTGGGTGGGTTTAGAGTAGGGGTATGTGGGTGGTGGTTTTAATGTTGGGGGTGGTATTGGTTTTTTTTTTACAGGCAAAAGAGCTGTTTACTTTGGGGCATGCCCCGCAAAAGGCCCTTTTAAGGGCTGGTAATAGAGCTGTTAACTTTTGTAATTTAGAATAGGGTAGGGAATTTTTTTTATTTTGGGGGGCTTTATTATTTTATTAGGGGGCTTAGAATAGGTGTAATTAGCTTAAAATTCTTCTAATCTTTTTTTTATTTTTTGCAATTTAGTGTTCTGTTTTTTTGTAATTTAGTTTAGTGTATTTAATTGTATTTTAGTTTAGATATTTGTAGTTTATTTAATTTATTGATAGTGTAGGTGTATTTGTAACTTAGGTTAGGATTTATTTTACAGGTAAAATGGTATTTATTTTAACTAGGTACAATAGCTATTAAATAGTTAATAACTATTTAATAGCTATTAACTATTTAATAGCTATTGTACCTAGTTAAAATAAATACCAAGTTACCTGTAAAATAAATATAAACCCTAAAATAGCTACGATGTAATTATTAATTATATTGTAGCTATCTTAGGGTTTATTTTATAGGTAAGTATTTAGATTTAAATAGGAATATTTTAATTAATAATATTAATATTAATTAGATTTATTTTAATAAGAATTTAGTTAGGGGTTTAGTTAGATAAGGTTATTATACTTATATATATATATATATATATATATATATATATATATATATATATATATATATATATATATATATATATATATATATATATATATATAATATAATAACTATATTAACTATATTAACCCTAATGTAATTAGGGTTAATATAGTTAATATATATAATATAATAACTATATTAACTATATTAACCCTAATATAATTAGGGTTAATAAATGCCTAGATTTAGAGTTCTGCGTTAGCCGTCAAAACCAGTGCTAGTTTGTACCGCCCGCTGGTATTTAGAGTCAGTCAGGAAAGGTTCTAGCTCTCACTTTCCAGCCGCGACTTTTCCATACCGCAGATCCCCTTACGCCAGTTGCGTATCCTATCTTTTCAATGGGATCTTCCTAACGCTGGTATTTATAGTCTTGGCTGAAGTGAGCATTAGACCTCTAACGACAAAACTCCAGCCGCAGAAAAAAGTCAGGAGAACTACTGTGCTCTAAAGTACACTAACACCCATAAACTACCTATGTACCCCTAAACCGAGCCCCCCCCCACATCGCCGCCACTCTAATAACATTTTTAAACCCCTAATCTGCCGACCGGACACCGCCGCCACCTACATTATCCCTATGTACCCCAAATCTGCTGCCCCTAACACCGCTGACACCTACATAATATTTATTAACCCCTAATCTGCCCCCCCAACCTTACCTACACTTATTAACCCCTAATCTGCCGACCGGACCTCACCGCCACTATAATAAATGTATTAACCCCTAAACTGCCTCACTCCCGCCTCGCAAACCCTATAATAAATTTTATTAACCCCTAATCTGCCCTCACTAACATCGCTGACACCTAACTTCAAGTATTAACCCCTAATCTGCTGACTGGACCTCACCGCTACTCTAATAAATTTATTAACCCCTAAAGCTAAGTCTAACCCTAACCCTAACACGAAATAAATTATTTCTTATTAAAAATAAATTAATCCTATTTAAAGCTAAATACTTACCTGTAAAATAAACCCTAATATAGCTACAATATAACAAATAATTATATTGTAGCTATTTTAGGATTTATATTTATTTTACAGGCAACTTTGTATTTATTTTAGCTAGGTACAATAGCTATTAAATAGTTATTAACTATTTAATAGCTACCTAGTTAAAATAATTACAAAATTACCTGTAAAATAAATCCTAACCTAAGTTACAATTAAATCTAACACTACACTATCAATAAATTAATTAAATAAACTACCTACAATTACCTAAAGTTAAATCAACTAAACTAAATTACAAAAAAACCCCCCACTAAATTACAAAAACAAACATCTTGAAGCTGCCGACGCGGAGCCATCCTTCCTCACCGACGGACTAACGACGAATGAAGGTTCCTTTAAATGACGTCATCCAAGATGGCGTACCTTGAATTCTGATTGGCTGATAGGATTCTATCAGTCAATCGAAATTAAGGTAGGAAAAATCTGATTGGCTGATTGAATCAGCCAATCAGATTCAAGTTCAATCCGATTGGCTGATCCAATCAGCCAATCAGATTGAGCTCGCATTCTATTGGCTGATCGGAACAGCCAATAGAATGTGAGCTCAATCTGATTGGCTGATCCAATCAGCCAATCGGATTGAACTTGAATCTGATTGGCTGATTCAATCAGCCAATCAGATTTTTCCTACCTTAATTCCGATTGGCTGATAGAATCCTATCAGCCAATCGGAATTTGAGGGACGCCATCTTGGATGACGTCATTTAAAGGAACTTTCATTCCTCGTTAGTCCGTCGGTGAGGAAGGATGGCTCCGCATCGGCTGCTTCAAGATGGACCCGCTCCGCTCCGGATGCAAGAAGATAGAAGATGCCGTCTGGATGAAGACTTTGGACCCTCTGGAGGACCTCTTCTTGCCAGATAGGATGAAGACTTCGGACCCTCTGGAGGACCTCTTCTTGCCGGATTGGATGAAGACTTCGGACCCTCTTCTGGACTGATCGGTGATACCCGGCTGGGTGAATACAAGGTAGGGAGATCTTCAGGGGCTTAGTGTTAGGTTTTTTAAGGGGGGTTTGGGTGGGTTAGATTAGGGTTATGTGGGTTGTAATGTTGGGGGGGTATTGTAGGTTTTTTTTTCAGGCAAAAGAGCTGATTTCTTTGGGGCATGCCCCGCAAAAGGCCCTTTTAAGGGCTGGTAAGGTAATAGAGCTGTTAACTTTTTATTTTAGAATTGGGTAGGGCATTTTTTTATTTTGGGGGGCTTTGTTATTTTTTTAGGGGGCTTAGAGTAGGTGTAATTAGTTTAAAATTCTTGTAATCTTTTTTTATTTTTTGTAATTTAGTTTTTTTTTTTTTTTGTAATTTAGTGGGTTTTTTTGTTGTAATTTAGTTTAGTTGATTTAATTGTAGGTCATTGTAGGTAGTTTATTTAATTAATTTATTGATAGTGTAGTGTTAGGTTTAATTGTAACTTAGGTTAGGATTTATTTTACAGGTAATTTTGTAATTATTTTAACTAGGTAGCTATTAAATAGTTAATAACTATTTAATAGCTATTGTACCTAGTTAAAATAAATACAAAGTTGCCTGTAAAATAAATATAAATCCTAAAATAGCTACAATATAATTATTCGCTATATTGTAGCTATATTAGGGTTTATTTTACAGGTAAGTATTTAGCTTTAAATAGGATTAATTTATTTAATAAGAAATAATTTATTTCGTTTGATTTAAATTATATTTAACTTAGGGGGGTGTTAGGGTTAGGGTTAGACTTAGCTTTAGGGGTTAATACATTTATTAGAGTAGCGGTGAGGTCCGGTCGGCAGATTAGGGGTTAATACTTGAAGTTAGGTGTCGGCGATGTTAGTGAGGGCAGATTAGGGGTTAATAAAATGTATTATAGGGTTTGCGAGGCGGGAGTGAGGTGGTTTAGGGGTTAATACATTTATTATAGTGGCGGCGAGGTCCGGTCCTGTGATTAGGAGTTAATAAGTGTAGGTAAGGTAGCGGCGACGTTGGGGGGGGGCAGATTAGGGGTTAATAAATATAATATAGGTGTCAGCGACATTGGGGGCAGCAGATTAGGGGTTCATAGGGAGAATGTAGGTTGCGGCGGTGTACGGAGTGGCAGATTAGGGGTTAATAATAAAATGCAGGGGTCAGCAATAGCGGGGACGGCAGATTAAGGGTTAATAAGTGTAAGGTTAGGGGTGTTTAGACTCGGGGTACATGTTAGGGTGTTAGGTGCAGACCTAGAAACTGTTTCCCCATAGGAAACAATGGGGCTGCGTTAGGAGCTGAACGCTGCTTTTTTGCAGGTGTTAGGTTTTTTTTCCAGCTCAAACTGCCCCATTGTTTCCTATGGGGGAATCGTGCACGAGCATGTTTTTTCAGCTGGCCGCTACCGTAAAGAATGCTGGTATTTAGAGATGAAGTGGCGATAAATTATGCTCTACGCTCCCTTTTTGGAGCCTAACGCAGCCCTTCAGAGAACTCTAAATACCAGCGTTATTTAAAAGGTGCAGAGGAAAAAAAACATGCGTAGCTAACGCACCCCTTTGGCCGTAAAACTCTAAATCTAGCCGATAGTTAATATAGGTGGCGGCGGTGTAGGGGGATTAGATTAGGGGTTAATGTATTTAATATAGGTGGCGGCGGTGTAGGGGGATTAGATTAGGGTGTAATACCTTTATTATAGGTGGCGGCGGTGTAGGGGGATTTAGATTATAGGCAAAAGAGCTGTTTACTTTGTGACAATGAACCGCCAAAAGCCCTTTTAAGGGCTGGTAAAAGAGCTGATTACTTTGGGGCAAAGCCCCGCAAAAAGCCCTTTTAAGGGCTGGCAATAGAGCTGTTTACTTTGGGGTAATGCCACCAAAAAGCCCTTTTTTAGGGCTATTTGTAGGGTTAGACTTAGGTTTAGTGGTAGGGATAGTTTAATATTTTTGGGGTTAATTTATTTAATATAGGTGGCGGCGGTATAGGGGGATTAGATTAGGGGTTAATTAATTTAATATAGGTGGCGGCGGTATAGGGGGATTAGATTAGGGGTTAATAAATGTAATATAGGTGGCGGCGGTGTAGGGGGATTTAGATTAGGGGTTAATAAATGTAATATAGGTGGCGGCGGGGTAGGGGGATTAGATTAGGGGTTAATAATTTAATATAGCTGGCGGCAGTGTAAGGGGCTCACATTAGGGGGTAGTTAATGTAGGTGGCGGCGGTGTAAGGGGATCACATTAGGGGGTAGTTAATGTAGCTGGCGGCGGGGTCCGGGAGCGGCGGTTTAGGGGTTAATAACTTTATTAGGGATTGCGGCGGGGGATCACGGTTGACAGGTAGATAGACATTGCGCATGCGTTAGGTGTTAGGTTTTATTTTGCAGCCAGTTTAGGGAGTTACGGGGCTCTGATACACAGCGTAAGGCTTACTATGCCTGCAATTTGTGGCAAGGTGAAAATGGAGTAAGATTTCTCCATTTTCGCCACGTAAGTCCTTAGGCTGTATATTGGATACCAAACTGCCCTAGTTTGGTATACCTGTCTATGGGCCAAAAAACTACGTCTGAAGGCAAAAATATACGAGCGTAACTTCTAGGTTACGCCGTATATGTGATACCAAACCAGCGCAAAATTTGGCGTTGCCGGCTTTTGCTGGCGACGCTGCATATCGGATCGAGGCCCTGGATAGTGATGACAATAACCATAATGTTGTATTTGGAAACATGAATTTAGTTTTTAATTTGCTTTCCCTTTATTTCAACTTAAGACGAAGCTTTGAGTGACAGTGAGTGATTTGCCTTTTATTAATTTTATTCTCTCCTATGAAGTGAGTAGTGTTTTGTTTTTTCTTCGGTTTATGTATTGTTGTGGTCTTTACATGTAGAAACATAAAAAAGGCTCAATCTGTTATACTCTGAGAAAAAGAAATTACAATAA